>NC_141818.1:55389243-55421743 GCF_982586985.1 Callionymus lyra
CATTTTATTTTATTTCATCTTATCTTATATCATCTTATTTTATCTTATCTTATCTTATCTCATCTCATCTCATTTTATCTCATCTCATTTTATTTTATCTTATCTTATCTCATCTTATTTTATCTTATCTTATCTTATCTCATCTCATCTCATCTTATCTCATCTCATTTTATTTTATTTTATCTTATCTTATCTCATCTTATTTTATCTTATCTTATCTTATCTTATCTCATCTCATCTCATTTTATCTCATCTCATCTCATCTCATCTTATCTCATCTCATTTTATTTTATCTTATCTTATCTTATCTCATCTTATTTTATCTTATCTTATCTTATCTCATCTCATCTCATTTTATTTTATTTTATCTTATCTTATCTCATCTTATTTTATCTTATCTTATCTTATCTCATCTCATCTCATTTTATCTCATCTCATCTTATCTCATCTCATCTCATTTTATTTTATTTCATCTTATCTTATATCATCTTATCTTATCTCGTCTCATCTCGTCTTGTCTCATCTTATTTTATCTCATTTCATCTCATCTCATCTTATCTCATCTCATTTTATTTTATCTTATCTTATCTTATCTCATCTCATCTCATCTTATTTGATCTTTTTTCATCTCATCTCATCTTATCTTGTCTTATCTTATCTTGTATCATCTCATCTCATCTTATCTTGTCTTATCTTATCTTGTATCATCTCATCTCATGTTATCTTGTCTTATCTTGTCTTATCTCATCTCATCTCATCTTATTTGATCTTTTTTCATCTCATCTCATCTTATCTTGTCTTATCTTATCTTGTATCATCTCATGTTATCTGCAGCATCAACATGTGGTCGACTCTTATCTCCACTTGTGTGTCGACTTCACTTCAAGTGTTTGTTTCGAGGTTCGAAGCTCGTGGACGAGAAGAAGAAGAAGTTCGTTTTGAATATTTGATTGAGGATCTAATAACTGAGAATTAAACATAAATATTGTTGATAATAACGAAACGTTCACTTCGTTCATTTTCATTTACCCTGAAGGTGACGAGCGTCTGCTCTTCAACCATAATAGATATTAAGACGATAACAAGATGATAACAAGATGATAACAAGATGATAACAAGACGATAACGAGATGCTAATAGTTCTCCATCAGTCAATTTCCAGCAAGATCACCTGGAGGTGACGTGTTGTGAGCAGCAGCTCAGAGCGTCTCTTGTCAACATTATTCCTCACAGAACGTCTCGTCTCATCGTCTCGTCTCATCGTCTCGTCTCATCGTCTCGTCTCATCGTCTCGTCTCATCGTCTCGTCTCGTCTCGTCGTCTCGTCTCATCGTCTCGTCTCATCGTCTCGTCTCATCGTCTCGTCTCATCGTCTCGTCTCGTCTCATCGTCTCGTCTCATCGTCTCGTCTCGTCTCATCGTCTCGTCTCATCGTCTCGTCTCATCGTCTCGTCTCATCGTCTCGTCTCATCGTCTCGTCTCATCGTCTCGTCTCGTCTCGTCGTCTCGTCTCGTCGTCTCGTCTCATCGTCTCGTCTCATCGTCTCGTCTCGTCTCGTCGTCTCGTCGTCTCGTCGTCTCGTCTCGTCGTCTCGTCGTCTCGTCGTCTCGTCGTCTCGTCGTCTCGTCGTCTCGTCTCGTCGTCTCGTCGTCTCGTCGTCTCGTCGTCTCATCGTCTCGTCGTCTCATCGTCTCGTCTCATCGTCTCGTCTCATCGTCTCGTCTCATCGTCTCGTCTCATCGTCTCGTCTCGTCTCGTCGTCTCGTCGTCTCGTCTCATCGTCTCGTCTCGTCGTCTCGTCGTCTCGTCGTCTCGTCGTCTCGTCGTCTCGTCGTCTCGTCGTCTCGTCGTCTCGTCTCGTCGTCTCGTCTCGTCGTCTCCTCTCGTCGTCTCGTCGTCTCGTCTCGTATCGTCGTCTCGTCTCGTATCGTCGTCTCGTCTCGTCTCGTCTCGTCTCGTCGTCTCGTCTCGTCTCGTCGTCTCGTCTCGTCGTCTCGTCTCGTCTCGTCTCGTCTCGTCTCGTCGTCTCGTCTCGTCTCGTCGTCTCGTCTCGTCTCGTCTCGTCTCGTCGTCTCGTCGTCTCGTCTCGTCTCGTCTCGTCTCGTCTCGTCTCGTCTCGTCTCGTCTCGTCTCGTCTCGTCTCGTCTCGTCTCGTCTCGTCTCGTCTCGTCGTCTCGTCTCGTCTCGTCTCGTCTCGTCGTCTCGTCGTCTCGTCGTCTCGTCGTCTCGTCGTCTCGTCGTCTCGTCGTCTCGTCGTCTCGTCGTCTCGTCGTCTCGTCTCGTCGTCTCGTCTCGTCGTCTCGTCTCGTCGTCTCGTCTCGTCGTCTCGTCTCGTCGTCTCGTCTCGTCTCGTCGTCTCGTCTCGTCTCGTCGTCTCGTCTCGTCGTCTCGTCCCGTCGTCTCGTCTCGTCGTCTCGTCGTCTCGTCTCGTCGTCTCGTCTCGTCTCGTCTCGTCGTCTCGTCGTCTCGTCTCGTCTCGTCTCCTCTCCTCTCGTCTCGTCTCGTCTCGTCGTCTCGTCTCGTCTCGTCGTCTCGTCTCGTCGTCTCGTCTCGTCTCGTCTCGTCTCGTCTCGTCTCGTCGTCTCGTTGTCTCGTCGTCTCGTCTCGTCTCGTCTCGTCGTCGCGTCTCGTCTCGTCGTCTCGTCTCGTCGTCTCGTCTCGTCGTCTCGTCTCGTCGTCTCGTCTCGTCGTCTCGTCTCGTCGTCTCGTCTCGTCGTCTCGTCTCGTCGTCTCGTCTCGTCGTCTCGTCTCGTCGTCTCGTCTCGTCTCGTCGTCTCGTCTCGCCGTCTCGTCTCGTCTCGTCTCGTCGTCTCGTCTCGTCTCGTCTCGTCTCGTCTCGTCTCGTCTCGTCTCGTCGTCTCGTCGTCTCGTCTCGTCGTCTCGTCTCGTCGTCTCGTCTCGTCTCGTCGTCTCGTCTCGTCGTCTCGTCTCGTCGTCTCGTCTCGTCTCGTCTCGTCTCGTCTCGTCGTCTCGTCGTCTCGTCGTCTCGTCTCGTCTCGTCTCGTCGTCTCGTCTCGTCTCGTCGTCTCGTCTCGTCGTCTCATCTCGTCGTCTCATCTCGTCTCGTCGTCTCGTCTCGTCGTCTCGTCTCGTCGTCTCGTCTCGTCGTCTCGTCTCGTCGTCTCGTCTCGTCGTCTCGTCTCGTCGTCTCGTCTCGTCGTCTCGTCTCGTCTCGTCGTCTTGTCTCGTCGTCTCGTCTCGTCGTCTCGTCTCGTCGTCTCGTCTCGTCGTCTCGTCTCGTCTCGTCGTCTTGTCTCGTCGTCTCGTCTCGTCGTCTCGTCGTCTCGTCGTCTCGTCGTCTCGTCGTCTCGTCGTCTCGTCGTCTCGTCGTCTCGTCGTCTCGTCGTCTCGTCGTCTCGTCGTCTCGTCGTCTCGTCGTCTCGTCGTCTCGTCTCGTCGTCTCGTCTCGTCGTCTCGTCTCGTCGTCTCCTCTCGTCGTCTCGTCGTCTCGTCTCGTATCGTCGTCTCGTCTCGTCTCCTCGTCTCGTCTCGTCTCGTCTCGTCTCGTCTCGTCGTCTCGTCGTCTCGTCTCGTCTCGTCTCGTCTCGTCTCGTCTCGTCTCGTCTCGTCTCGTCTCGTCTCGTCTCGTCTCGTCTCGTCTCGTCTCGTCTCGTCTCGTCTCGTCTCGTCGTCTCGTCTCGTCTCGTCTCGTCGTCTCGTCTCGTCTCGTCTCGTCGTCTCGTCGTCTCGTCGTCTCGTCGTCTCGTCGTCTCGTCGTCTCGTCGTCTCGTCGTCTCGTCGTCTCGTCGTCTCGTCGTCTCGTCGTCTTGTCTCGTCTCGTCGTCTCGTCTCGTCTCGTCGTCTCGTCGTCTCGTCGTCTCGTCGTCTCGTCGTCTCGTCGTCTCGTCGTCTCGTCGTCTCGTCGTCTCGTCGTCTCGTCGTCTCGTCTCGTCTCGTCTCGTCTCGTCTCGTCTCGTCGTCTCGTCTCGTCGTCTCGTCGTCTCGTCGTCTCGTCGTCTCGTCGTCTCGTCTCGTCGTCTCGTCGTCTCGTCTCGTCGTCTCGTCTCGTCGTCTCGTCGTCTCGTCTCGTCGTCTCGTCTCGTCTCGTCGTCTCGTCTCGTCTCGTCGTCTCGTCTCGTCGTCTCGTCTCGTCGTCTCGTCTCGTCTCGTCTCGTCTCGTCTCGTCGTCTCGTCTCGTCTCGTCTCGTCTCGTCGTCTCGTCTCGTCGTCTCGTCTCGTCGTCTCGTCTCGTCGTCTCGTCTCGTCGTCTCGTCTCGTCTCGTCGTCTCGTCGTCTCGTCGTCTCGTCGTCTCGTCGTCTCGTCGTCTCGTCTCGTCGTCTCGTCGTCTCGTCGTCTCGTCGTCTCGTCGTCTCGTCGTCTCGTCGTCTCGTCGTCTCGTCGTCTCGTCTCGTCGTCTCGTCTCGTCGTCTCGTCTCGTCGTCTCGTCTCATCGTCTCGTCGTCTCGTCTCGTCTCATCGTCTCGTCGTCTCGTCTCGTCTCGTCTCGTCGTCTCGTCTCGTCTCGTCGTCTCGTCTCGTCGTCTCGTCTCGTCTCGTCGTCTCGTCGTCTCGTCTCGTCTCGTCGTCTCGTCTCGTCGTCTCGTCTCGTCGTCTCGTCTCGTCTCGTCGTCTCGTCTCGTCTCGTCTCGTCGTCTCGTCTCGTCTCGTCGTCTCGTCGTCTCGTCGTCTCGTCGTCTCGTCGTCTCGTCTCGTCGTCTCGTCTCGTCGTCTCGTCTCGTCGTCTCGTCTCGTCGTCTCGTCTCGTCGTCTCGTCGTCTCGTCTCGTCGTCTCGTCTCGTCGTCTCGTCTCGTCGTCTCGTCTCGTCGTCTCGTCGTCTCGTCGTCTCGTCGTCTCGTCGTCTCGTCGTCTCGTCGTCTCGTCGTCTCGTCGTCTCGTCGTCTCGTCGTCTCGTCGTCTCGTCGTCTCGTCGTCTCGTCGTCTCGTCGTCTCGTCTCGTCGTCTCGTCTCATCGTCTCATCGTCTCATCGTTTCGTCGTCTCGTCGTCTCGTCTCGTCGTCTCGTCTCGTCTCGTCGTCTCGTCTCGTCTCGTCGTCTCGTCTCGTCGTCTCGTCTCGTCGTCTCGTCTCGTCGTCTCGTCTCGTCGTCTCGTCTCGTCTCGTCGTCTCGTCTCGTCGTCTCGTCTCGTCGTCTCGTCTCGTCGTCTCGTCTCGTCGTCTCGTCTCGTCGTCTCGTCTCATCGTCTCGTCGTCTCGTCTCGTCTCGTCGTCTCGTCTCGTCTCGTCTCGTCTCGTCTCGTCTCGTCTCGTCGTCTCGTCTCGTCTCGTCGTCTCGTCTCGTCGTCTCGTCTCGTCGTCTCGTCTCGTCGTCTCGTCTCGTCGTCTCGTCTCGTCGTCTCGTCTCGTCGTCTCGTCTCGTCGTCTCGTCTCGTCGTCTCGTCTCGTCTCGTCGTCTCGTCTCGTCTCGTCTCGTCGTCTCGTCTCGTCTCGTCTCGTCTCGTCGTCTCGTCTCGTCTCGTCTCGTCGTCTCGTCTCGTCGTCTCGTCTCGTCGTCTCGTCTCGTCTCGTCGTGTCGTCTCGTCTCGTCGTCTCGTCTCGTCGTCTCGTCGTCTCGTCGTCTCGTCGTCTCGTCGTCTCGTCGTCTCGTCTCGTCGTCTCGTCGTCTCGTCGTCTCGTCGTCTCGTCGTCTCGTCGTCTCGTCGTCTCGTCGTCTCGTCGTCTCGTCGTCTCGTCTCGTCTCGTCTCGTCTCGTCGTCTCGTCTCGTCTCGTCGTCTCGTCTCGTCGTCTCGTCTCGTCGTCTCGTCTCGTCGTCTCGTCTCGTCGTCTCGTCTCGTCGTCTCGTCTCGTCGTCTCGTCTCGTCGTCTCGTCTCGTCGTCTCGTCGTCTCGTCGTCTCGTCGTCTCGTCGTCTCGTCGTCTCGTCTCGTCTCGTGTTCGGTTCTAACATCAGACGTCATGTGACTCGTGTTCGGTTCTAACATCAGACGACATGTGACCCGTGTTCGGTTCTAACATCAGACGTCATGTGACCCGTGTTCGGTTCTAACATCAGACGTCATGTGACCCGTGTTCGGTTCTAACATCAGACATCATGTGACTCGTGTTCGGTTCTAACATCAGACGTCATGTGACTCGTGTTCGGTTCTAACATCAGACATCATGTGACTCGTGTTCGGTTCTAACATCAGACGTCATGTGACTCGTGTTCGGTTCTAACATCAGACGTCATGTGACCCGTGTTCGGTTCTAACATCAGACGTCATGTGACTCGTGTTCGGTTCTAACATCAGACGTCATGTGACCCGTGTTCGGTTCTAACATCAGACGACATGTGACCCGTGTTCGGTTCTAACATCAGACGTCATGTGACCCGTGTTCGGTTCTAACATCAGACGTCATGTGACCCGTGTTCGGTTCTAACATCAGACGTCATGTGACTCGTGTTCGGTTCTAACATCAGACGTCATGTGACTCGTGTTCGGTTCTAACATCAGACGACATGTGACCCGTGTTCGGTTCTAACATCAGACGTCATGTGACCCGTGTTCGGTTCTAACATCAGACGTCATGTGACCCGTGTTCGGTTCTAACATCAGACATCATGTGACTCGTGTTCGGTTCTAACATCAGACGTCATGTGACTCGTGTTCGGTTCTAACATCAGACATCATGTGACTCGTGTTCGGTTCTAACATCAGACGTCATGTGACTCGTGTTCGGTTCTAACATCAGACGTCATGTGACCCGTGTTCGGTTCTAACATCAGACGTCATGTGACTCGTGTTCGGTTCTAACATCAGACGTCATGTGACCCGTGTTCGGTTCTAACATCAGACGACATGTGACCCGTGTTCGGTTCTAACATCAGACGTCATGTGACCCGTGTTCGGTTCTAACATCAGACGTCATGTGACCCGTGTTCGGTTCTAACATCAGACGTCATGTGACTCGTGTTCGGTTCTAACATCAGACGTCATGTGACTCGTGTTCGGTTCTAACATCAGACATCATGTGACTCGTGTTCGGTTCTAACATCAGACGTCATGTGACTCGTGTTCGGTTCTAACATCAGACGTCATGTGACTCGTGTTCGGTTCTAACATCAGACGTCATGTGACTCGTGTTCGGTTCTAACATCAGACGTCATGTGACCCGTGTTCGGTTCTAACATCAGACGTCATGTGACTCGTGTTCGGTTCTAACATCAGACGTCATGTGACCCGTGTTCGGTTCTAACATCAGACGTCATGTGACCCGTGTTCGGTTCTAACATCAGACGTCATGTGACCCGTGTTCGGTTCTAACATCAGACGACATGTGACCCGTGTTCGGTTCTAACATCAGACGTCATGTGACTCGTGTTCGGTTCTAACATCAGACGTCATGTGACCCGTGTTCGGTTCTAACATCAGATGTCATGTGACTCATGTTCGGTTCTAACATCAGACGTCATGTGACCCGTGTTCGGTTCTAACATCAGACGTCATGTGACTCGTGTTCGGTTCTAACATCAGACGTCATGTGACCCGTGTTCGGCTCTAACATCAGACGTCATGTGACTCGTGTTCGGTTCTAACATCAGACGTCATGTGACCCGTGTTCGGTTCTAACATCAGACGTCATGTGACCCGTGTTCGGTTCTAACATCAGACGTCATGTGACCCGTGTTCGGTTCCAACATCAGACGTCATGTGACCCGTGTTCGGTTCTAACATCAGACGTCATGTGACCCGTGTTCGGTTCCAACATCAGACGACATGTGACCCGTGTTCGGTTCTAACATCAGACGTCATGTGACCCGTGTTCGGTTCTAACATCAGACGTCATGTGACCCGTGTTCGGTTCTAACATCAGACGTCATGTGACCCGTGTTCGGTTCTAACATCAGACGTCATGTGACCCGTGTTCGGTTCTAACATCAGACGTCATGTGACCCGTGTTCGGTTCTAACATCAGACGACATGTGACCCGTGTTCGGTTCTAACATCAGACGTCATGTGACCCGTGTTCGGTTCTAACATCAGACGTCATGTGACCCGTGTTCGGTTCTAACATCAGACGACATGTGACCCGTGTTCGGTTCTAACATCAGACGACATGTGACCCGTGTTCGGTTCTAACATCAGACGTCATGTGACCCGTGTTCGGTTCTAACATCAGACGTCATGTGACCCGTGTTCGGTTCTAACATCAGACGACATGTGACCCGTGTTCGGTTCTAACATCAGACGTCATGTGACCCGTGTTCGGTTCTAACATCAGACGTCATGTGACCCGTGTTCGGTTCTAACATCAGACGTCATGTGACCCGTGTTCGGTTCTAACATCAGACGACATGTGACCCGTGTTCGGTTCTAACATCAGACGTCATGTGACTCGTGTTCGGTTCTAACATCAGACGTCATGTGACCCGTGTTCGGTTCTAACATCAGACGTCATGTGACCCGTGTTCGGTTCTAACATCAGACGTCATGTGACCCGTGTTCGGTTCTAACATCAGACGTCATGTGACCCGTGTTCGGTTCTAACATCAGACGTCATGTGACTCGTGTTCGGTTCTAACATCAGACGTCATGTGACCCGTGTTCGGTTCTAACATCAGACGTCATGTGACCCGTGTTCGGTTCTAACATCAGACGTCATGTGACCCGTGTTCGGTTCTAACATCAGACGTCATGTGACCCGTGTTCGGTTCTAACATCAGACGTCATGTGACCCGTGTTCGGTTCTAACATCAGACGTCATGTGACCCGTGTTCGGTTCTAACATCAGACGTCATGTGACCCGTGTTCGGTTCTAACATCAGACGTCATGTGACTCGTGTTCGGTTCTAACATCAGACGACATGTGACCCGTGTTCGGTTCTAACATCAGACGTCATGTGACCCGTGTTCGGTTCTAACATCAGACGTCATGTGACCCGTGTTCGGTTCTAACATCAGACGACATGTGACCCGTGTTCGGTTCTAACATCAGACGACATGTGACCCGTGTTCGGTTCTAACATCAGACGTCATGTGACCCGTGTTCGGTTCTAACATCAGACGTCATGTGACCCGTGTTCGGTTCTAACATCAGACGACATGTGACCCGTGTTCGGTTCTAACATCAGACGTCATGTGACCCGTGTTCGGTTCTAACATCAGACGTCATGTGACCCGTGTTCGGTTCTAACATCAGACGTCATGTGACTCGTGTTCGGTTCTAACATCAGACGACATGTGACCCGTGTTCGGTTCTAACATCAGACGTCATGTGACTCGTGTTCGGTTCTAACATCAGACGTCATGTGACCCGTGTTCGGTTCTAACATCAGACGACATGTGACCCGTGTTCGGTTCTAACATCAGACGTCATGTGACTGGTGTTCGGTTCTAACATCAGACGTCATGTGACCCGTGTTCGGTTCTAACATCAGACGACATGTGACCCGTGTTCGGTTCTAACATCAGACGTCATGTGACTCGTGTTCGGTTCTAACATCAGACGTCATGTGACCCGTGTTCGGTTCTAACATCAGACGACATGTGACTCGTGTTCGGTTCTAACATCAGACGTCATGTGACTCGTGTTCGGTTCTAACATCAGACGACATGTGACCCGTGTTCGGTTCTAACATCAGACGTCATGTGACCCGTGTTCGGTTCTAACATCAGACGTCATGTGACCCGTGTTCGGTTCTAACATCAGACGTCATGTGACCCGTGTTCGGTTCTAACATCAGACGTCATGTGACCCGTGTTCGGTTCTAACATCAGACGTCATGTGACCCGTGTTCGGTTCTAACATCAGACGTCATGTGACCCGTGTTCGGTTCTAACATCAGACGTCATGTGACTCGTGTTCGGTTCTAACATCAGACGACATGTGACCCGTGTTCGGTTCTAACATCAGACGTCATGTGACCCGTGTTCGGTTCTAACATCAGACGTCATGTGACCCGTGTTCGGTTCTAACATCAGACGACATGTGACCCGTGTTCGGTTCTAACATCAGACGACATGTGACCCGTGTTCGGTTCTAACATCAGACGTCATGTGACCCGTGTTCGGTTCTAACATCAGACGTCATGTGACCCGTGTTCGGTTCTAACATCAGACGACATGTGACCCGTGTTCGGTTCTAACATCAGACGTCATGTGACCCGTGTTCGGTTCTAACATCAGACGTCATGTGACCCGTGTTCGGTTCTAACATCAGACGTCATGTGACTCGTGTTCGGTTCTAACATCAGACGTCATGTGACTCGTGTTCGGTTCTAACATCAGACGACATGTGACCCGTGTTCGGTTCTAACATCAGACGTCATGTGACTCGTGTTCGGTTCTAACATCAGACGTCATGTGACCCGTGTTCGGTTCTAACATCAGACGTAATGTGACTCGTGTTCGGTTCTAACATCAGACGTCATGTGACCCGTGTTCGGTTCTAACATCAGACGTCATGTGACTCGTGTTCGGTTCTAACATCAGACGACATGTGACCCGTGTTCGGTTCTAACATCAGACGTCATGTGACTCGTGTTCGGTTCTAACATCAGACGTCATGTGACCCGTGTTCGGTTCTAACATCAGACGTCATGTGACTCGTGTTCGGTTCTAACATCAGACGTCATGTGACCCGTGTTCGGTTCTAACATCAGACGTCATGTGACCCGTGTTCGGTTCTAACATCAGACGTCATGTGACTCGTGTTCGGTTCTAACATCAGACGTCATGTGACCCGTGTTCGGTTCTAACATCAGACGTCATGTGACTCGTGTTCGGTTCTAACATCAGACGTCATGTGACCCGTGTTCGGTTCTAACATCAGACGTCATGTGACTCGTGTTCGGTTCTAACATCAGACGTCATGTGACCCGTGTTCGGTTCTAACATCAGACGTCATGTGACTCGTGTTCGGTTCTAACATCAGACGACATGTGACCCGTGTTCGGTTCTAACATCAGACGTCATGTGACTCGTGTTCGGTTCTAACATCAGACGTCATGTGACCCGTGTTCGGTTCTAACATCAGACGTCATGTGACCCTTGTTCGGTTCTAACATCAGACGTCATGTGACCCGTGTTCGGTTCTAACATCAGACGACATGTGACCCGTGTTCGGTTCTAACATCAGACGTCATGTGACCCGTCTTCAGTTCTAACATCAGACGTCATGTGACCCGTGTTCGGTTCTAACATCAGACGTCATGTGACCCGTGTTCGGTTCTAACATCAGACATCATGTGACCCGTGTTCGGTTCTAACATCAGACGTCATGTGACTCGTGTTCGGTTCTAACATCAGACGTCATGTGACTCGTGTTCGGTTCTAACATCAGACGTCATGTGACCCGTGTTCGGTTCTAACATCAGACGTCATGTGACCCGTGTTCGGTTCTAACATCAGACGACATGTGACCCGTGTTCGGTTCTAACATCAGACGTCATGTGACCCGTGTTCGGTTCTAACATCAGACGTCATGTGACCCGTGTTCGGTTCTAACATCAGACGTCATGTGACTCGTGTTCGGTTCTAACATCAGACGTCATGTGACCCGTGTTCGGTTCTAACATCAGACGTCATGTGACCCGTGTTCGGTTCTAACATCAGACGTCATGTGACCCGTGTTCGGTTCTAACATCAGACGTCATGTGACCCGTGTTCGGTTCTAACATCAGACGTCATGTGACCCGTGTTCGGTTCTAACATCAGACATCATGTAACTCGTGTTCGGTTCTAACATCAGACGTCATGTGACCCGTGTTCGGTTCTAACATCAGACGTCATGTGACTCGTGTTCGGTTCTAACATCAGACGTCATGTGACTCGTGTTCGGTTCTAACATCAGACGTCATGTGACCCGTGTTCGGTTCTAACATCAGACGTCATGTGACCCGTGTTCGGTTCTAACATCAGACGTCATGTGACCCGTGTTCGGTTCTAACATCAGACGTCATGTGACTCGTGTTCGGTTCTAACATCAGTCGTCATGTGACTCGTGTTCGGTTCTAACATCAGACGACATGTGACCCGTGTTCGGTTCTAACATCAGACGTCATGTGACCCGTGTTCGGTTCTAACATCAGACGTCATGTGACTCGTGTTCGGTTCTAACATCAGACGACATGTGACCCGTGTTCGGTTCTAACATCAGACACGACTCACTTCTGTTGTTCGTGACTCGCTGGCCTCCTGCTCAGCCTCCGCCTCCGACCCTGCAGGAGACACTGATCCCGAGCATCTGCTGACAAGCCAGTCTTCAGTCTTTGGCCGAAGAACCCCGGCTGCCGAGAAACCCGATCCCTGGCAGGGTCTCAACAATGGCTTCCTGCCGTCCGGCCCACACGGCTAAGTACTCTTAATTAAAGAGGTGAACTTGTGAAGGAACTGGAACAATGGCGTCAGTGTGTTGCGACGAGAGACATGTGAGCCGCGAGAACCTGAGCTCGTGAAGAAGATGTTCTGGAGCGACTCGCAGAAGAAGAGGATTCACAAAGTGCTCCTCGAGAGAGTGAAACCAGAGAAGATCCATTTCATTATTCTCGCCGCTCATCAATATTCATGAGGACACTGTTGCCAGAGACATCTGGATTGGCCGGTGGGGTTGCCGGTCCAACGCCAGACACATTTGAATTGTAAATGAAGAGACGTTATGAAAGATTCTTCTCAGTCGTCTCAGGCCGAGAGCTGCTTCAGAACCAGCTTCATCCATCCTGTAGAAGAAGAACCTGCAGCTCAAACACACAGAAACATGAAGATATTCTGAGATTTATCTTTTCTGTTCGACTCGATTCAAGTGTCGATGAATCACTTCTGATCTGAAGACACTTTATTAACTTCATGAAACTGAGTGACTGTCCTTCACACAGGCAGAAACCTACAGCAGAACCAGACTGAACGATCTCCTGCTGTGACCGGCTGGAAGGAGAAGAGAGAAGAAGAAGAAGAGAGGGAGGAGAGAGGGAGGAGAGAGGGAGGGGAGAGGGAGGAGTGAGGAAGAAGAGAGGGAGGAGAGAGGAAGAAGAGAGGGAGAAGAGAGGGAGGAGAGAGTGAGGAGAGAGAGAAGAGAGAATAAGAAGAGAGGAAGAAGAGAGGGAGGAGAGAGAGAAGGAGAGAGGAAGGAGAGAGAGAAGAGAGACAGGAAGAGAAAAAGGATAGAAGACTCATAATAATAATGATTTAACGACACGATCAAGACGAACCTTTTTTAAATCAGTTTATAAACAGAAAATATTTAATAATGAAATGAAAACATTAGTTTTAACATCTTTTGTTTTAAAGTCTCTTTTACTCCTGATTTAAACACTCGACGCTCAGACTGTCACTCATTAAATAATAACTTGATTCTGATTGATGATGTTCTGTATAATTCTCCTTGTACGAGTAAAGTAAAGGGAAGCTGATGTGAAACATCATCCTGTCGTCATCACGACCACGTTGTCCTCGGTTCCCACGGGTCGGTACCATAGGTCGGTACCACGGGTCGGTACCACGGGTCGGTACCATAGGTCGGTACCATGGGTCGGTACCACGGGTCGGTACCATAGGTCGGCACCACGGGTCGGTACCACGGGTCGGTACCACGGGTCGGTACCACGGGTCGGTACCATAGGTCGGTACCATGGGTCGGTACCATGGGTCGGTACCGCGGGTCGGTACCACGGGTCGGTACCGCGGGTCGGTACCGCGGGTCGGTACCGCGGGTCGGTACCGCGGGTCGGTACCGCGGGTCGGTACCGCGGGTCGGTACCACAGGTCGGTACCACAGGTCGGTTCTGGGTCGAACCCACAAGCGTTCAGTCACAGGCGTAATCGATATTTTATGGTTATTTATGAGGAGAAACGACGGAGGAAACAGATTCTTTCCAACATTCGTTCCAATAACAGCATGTTTATGGTTCGCATTCATCTGCTGATGTTGCTCGTGAGTCTCTTCCCTGAAGACACCATTAAAGTTTTATCTCCTCGTTCTTGAAAGATCCTCCATAATTGCATCAGATACACAGGAAGCCTCGAATCCCTCGAAGGCTTCTTTGTATTTAAGCAACAACAAGTGGATCCACAAACACACGACTCTGGACCACAATGGTCTCTAAGTGTCTGGAGATCTTTCCTCTAACCTGCTGCTCATCAATAGACCTGATCCTGTTATTGATCCTAGGATCGCTTCAACGATGGATCAGGTCGGCATCAGGTCCAGTTCCACGAGTTCCAATGAGAAACATCTATGATGTCAGAAGTTTGTTAAAGAGTCCAGAACCTCCGTGACCAGGAGCGTCTGCAGTGTCTCCTGTGAACAGATCCTGCTCTTCATCCTGTCGTCAATAATCTCTGCAGATTCTAAACCATCTGGTTTCATTCTTGGATTCTGTTCCGACGACACAAACATTGTGTTAACGACGACAACAGTGTGTGATTCAACACCAGCTTCAGTGTCAACACAACCTTCCTGGACCAGGTTCTCCAGGGACGAGGCTTGTTAACCTGAAGTCGCTTGAATCGACGTCCAGAGGAAATCACCATGACAACGGCTCATGTGCGATGAAGTGAGTCTGTGGACTGTTGTGTTACCACTTCTGAACACTTTAACCAAGAGTTTGATTCTGGATTCACTGGAGAGAGAAAAACATCTTCTAGTGGTTCTTAGTTTCAGCTCTCGCTCTTACCCTGGCTAGATGGGAAGACGCTGCTCATACGTGATGAATCGTCAGACATAACATGAAGAGACTTGTTTATTTATATTTATTTATATTATTCTTTTATTTTCAAAAACATTCCTAGATCTTCGAATCACTATGAAGCAATATCTTCTTTATCTTTACGTGTTTAACGTATTAGTGTAGTTTTGTTTTGGTGACAGTGAACTGAAGATATTCTTTTATTTCATTTTATCAACTTATTGTTAGTTTTTGTTTTTTCTTCTTTCTGTTTTCATGAGTGTCTCTTTGGAACAACGTAGCATGTTAGCTTCTCGTCTCTGAACAACGTAGCATGTTAGCTTCTCGTCTCTGAACAACGTAGCATGTTAGCTTCTTGTCTCTGAACAACGTAGCATGTTAGCTTCTCGTCTCTGAACAACGTAGCATGTTAGCTTCTCGTCTCTGAACAACGTAGCATGTTAGCTTCTCGTCTCTGAACAACGTAGCATGTTAGCTTCTCGTCTCTGAACAACGTAGCATGTTAGCTTCTTGTCTCTGAACAACGTAGCATGTTAGCTTCTCGTCTCTGAACAACGTAGCATGTTAGCTTCTCGTCTCTGAACAACGTAGCATGTTAGCTTCTCGTCTCTGAACAACGTAGCATGTTAGCTTCTCGTCTCTGAACAACGTAGCATGTTAGCTTCTCGTCTCTGAACAACGTAGCATGTTAGCTTCTCGTCTCTGAACAATGTAGCATGCTAGCTTCTCGTCTCTGAACAACGTAGCATGTTAGCTTCTCGTCTCTGAACAACGTAGCATGTTAGCTTCTCGTCTCTGAACAACGTAGCATGTTAGCTTCTCGTCTCTGAACAACGTAGCATGTTAGCTTCTCGTCTCTGAATAATGTAGCATGTTAGCTTCTCGTCTCTGAACAACGTAGCATGTTAGCTTCTCGTCTCTGAACAACGTAGCATGTTAGCTTCTCGTCTCTGAACACGCCAGATGTCAACTGAACTTTTACTTCACAAATAAAGGAACCAAAATCCACTGAAACAGAAACATGTGTCGATGAGACGAAGGTTTGTATCACATGTTAATAAAACACCTTATTATCTGTTTAATGAAATAATAGATGAAGTTAAAACATCATCCTTCGAACTGATCAGTGATAAAACAAGTTAGTTAAATGTAGTCGTTGAGACATTAAACACTTTATAAATCGAAGAGTTGCTGCAGAGAACATGTGAGAATCATGTGAACATCATGTTGATGAAGAACATGTGAGAATCATGTGAACATCATGTTGATGAAGAACATGTGAGAATCATGTGAACATCATGTTGACGTAGAACATGTGAGAATCATGTGAACATCATGTTGATGAAGAACATGTGAGAATCATGTGAACATCATGTTGATGAAGAACATGTGAGAATCATGTGAACATCATGTTGATGAAGAACATGTGAGAATCATGTAAGCATCATGTTGATGAAGGACATGTGAGAATCATGTGAACATCATGTTGATGAAGAACATGTGAGAATCATGTAAACATCATGTTGATGAAGAACATGTGAGAATCATGTAAACATCATGTTGATGAAGAACATGTGAGAATCATGTGAACATCATGTTGATGAAGAACATGTGAGAATCATGTGAACATCATGTTGATGAAGAACATGTGAGAATCATGTGAACATCATGTTGACGTAGAACATGTGAGAATCATGTGAACATCATGTTGATGAAGAACATGTGAGAATCATGTGAACATCATGTTGATGAAGAACATGTGAGAATCATGTGAACATCATGTTGATGAAGAACATGTGAGAATCATGTGAACATCATGTTGATGAAGAACATGTGAGAATCATGTGAACATCATGTTGATGAAGAACATGTGAGAATCATGTGAACATCATGTTGATGAAGAACATGTGAGAATCATGTGAACATCATGTTGATGAAGAACATGTGAGAATCATGTGAACATCATGTTGATGAAGAACATGTGAGAATCATGTGAACATCATGTTGATGAATAACATGTGAGAATCATGTGAACATCATGTTGATGAAGAACATGTGAGAATCATGTGAACATCATGTTGATGAAGAACATGTGAGCATCATGTGAACATCATGTTGATGAAGAACATGTGAGAATCATGTGAACATCATGTTGATGAAGAACATGTGAGCATCATGTGAACATCATGTTGATGAAGAACATGTGAGAATCATGTGAACATCATGTTGATGAAGAACATGTGAGAATCATGTGAACATCATGTTGATGAAGAACATGTGAGAATCATGTGAACATCATGTTGATGAAGAACATGTGAGAATCATGTGAACATCATGTTGACGTAGAACATGTGAGAATCATGTGAACATCATGTTGATGAAGAACATGTGAGAATCATGTGAACATCATGTTGATGAAGAACATGTGAGAATCATGAGAACATCATGTTGATGAAGAACATGTGAGAATCATGAGAACATCATGTTGATGAAGAACATGTGAGAATCATGAGAACATCATGTTGATGAAGAACATGTGAGAATCATGTGAACATCATGTTGACGTAGAACATGTGAGAATCATGTGAACATCATGTTGATGAAGAACATGTGAGAATCATGTGAACATCATGTTGATGAAGAACATGTGAGAATCATGAGAACATCATGTTGATGAAGAACATGTGAGAATCATGTGAACATCATGTTGATGAAGAACATGTGAGAATCATGAGAACATCATGTTGATGAAGAACATGTGAGAATCATGTGAACATCATGTTGATGAAGAACATGTGAGAATCATGTGAACATCATGTTGATGAAGAACATGTGAGAATCATGTAAGCATCATGTTGATGAAGAACATGTGAGAATCATGTGAACATCATGTTGATGAAGAACATGTGAGAATCATGTAAACATCATGTTGATGAAGAACATGTGAGAATCATGTGAACATCATGTTGATGAAGAACATGTGAGAATCATGTCAACATCATGTTGATGAAGAACATGTGAGAATCATGTAAACATCATGTTGATGAAGAACATGTGAGAATCATGTAAACATCATGTTGATGTAGAACATGTGAGAATCATGTGAACATCATGTTGATGAAGAACATGTGAGAATCATGTGAACATCATGTTGATGAAGAACATGTGAGAATCATGTGAACATCATGTTGATGAAGAACATGTGAGAATCATGTAAACATCATGTTGATGAATAACATGTGAGAATCATGTAAACATCATGTTGATGTAGAACATGTGAGAATCATGTGAACATCATGTTGATGAAGAACATGTGAGAATCATGTAAACATCATGTTGATGTAGAACATGTGAACATCATGTGAACATCATGTGAACATCATTACTTTACCATTACTTTACCATTACTTTACTATTACTTTACCATTACTTTACCATAACTTTACTATTACTTTACCATTACTTTACCATAACTTTACTATTACTTTACCATTACTTTACCATAACTTTACTATTACTTTACCATTACTTTACCATAACTTTACCATTACTTTACTATTACTTTACCATTACTTTACCATAACTTTACCATAACTTTACTATTACTTTACCATTACTTTACCATTACTTTACTATTACTTTACCATTACTTTACCATAACTTTACTATTACTTTACCATTACTTTACCATAACTTTACTATTACTTTACCATTACTTTACCATTACTTTACCATTACTTTACCATTACTTTACCATTACTTTACCATAACTTTACTATTACTTTACCATTACTTTACCATAACTTTACTATTACTTTACCATTACTTTACTATTACTTTACCTTTACTTTACCATTACTTTACCATAACTTTACTATTACTTTACCATTACTTTACCATTACTTTACCATTACTTTACCATAACTTTACTATTACTTTACCATAACTTTACTATTACTTTACCTTTACTTTACCATAACTTTACTATTACTTTACCATTACTTTACCATAACTTTACTATTACTTTACCATAACTTTACTATTACTTTACCTTTACTTTACCATTACTTTACCATAACTTTACTAGTACTTTACCATTACTTTACCATTACTTTACCATTACTTTACCATAACTTTACTATTACTTTACCATAACTTTACTATTACTTTACCTTTACTTTACCATTACTTTACCATAACTTAACTATTACTTTACCATTACTTTACCATTACTTTACCATAACTTTACTATTACTTTACCATTACTTTACTATTACTTTACCATTACTTTACCATTACTTTACTATTACTTTATCATTACTTTAATATTACTTTATCATTACTTTACCATTATTTTACTATTACTTTACCATTACTTTACCATTACTTTACCATAACTTTACTATTCCTTTACCATTACTTTACCATTACTTTACCATTACTTTACATTACTTTACCATTACTTTACCATAACTTTACTATTACTTTACCATTACTTTACCATTACTTTACCATTACTTTACTATTACTTTACTATTACTTTACCATTACTTTACCATTACTTTACCATAACTTTACTATTACTTTACCATTACTTTACCATTACTTTACCATTACTTTACCATAACTTTACCCTTACTTTACTATTACTTTATCATTACTTTACCATTACTTTACCATAACTTTACTATTACTTTACCATTACTTTACCATTACTTTACCATTACTTTAACATAACTTTACTATTACTTTACCATTACTTTACCATTACTTTACTATTACTTTACTATTACTTTACCATTACTATACCATTACTTTACCATAACTTTACTATTACTTTACCATTCCTTTACCATTACTTTACCATTACTTTACCATAACTTTACCCTTACTTTACTATTACTTTATCATTACTTTACCATTACTTTACCATAACTTTACTATTACTTTACCATTACTTTACCATTACTTTACCATTACTTTACTATTACTTTACTATTACTTTACCATTACTTTACCATTACTTTACCATTACTTTACCATTACTTTACCATTACTTTACCATAACTTTACCCTTACTTTACTATTACTTTATCATTACTTTACCATTACTTTACCATAACTTTACTATTACTTTACCATTACTTTACCATTACTTTACCATTACTTTACCATAACTTTACTATTACTTTACCATTACTTTACCATTACTTTACTATTACTTTACTATTACTTTACCATTACTTTACCATTACTTTACCATAACTTTACTATTACTTTACCATTACTTTACCATTACTTTACCATTACTTTACCATAACTTTACCCTTACTTTACTATTACTTTATCATTACTTTACCATTACTTTACCATAACTTTACTATTACTTTACCATTACTTTACCATTACTTTACCATTACTTTACCATAACTTTACTATTACTTTACCATTACTTTACCATAACTTTACCATTACTTTACCATTACTTTACCATAACTTTACCATTACTTTACCATTACTTTACCATAACTTTACCCTTACTTTACTATTACTTTATCATTACTTTACCATTACTTTACCATAACGTTACTATTACTTTACCATTACTTTACCATTACTTTACCATAACTTTACTATTACTTTACCATTACTTTACCATTACTTTACTATTACTTTACTATTACTTTACCATTACTTTACCATTACTTTACCATTACTTTACCATTACTTTACTATTACTTTACCATTACTTTACCATTACTTTACCATTACTTTACCATAACTTTACTATTACTTTACCATTACTTTATCATTACTTTACCATTACTTTACCATAACTTTACCCTTACTTTACTATTACTTTATCATTACTTTACCATTACTTTACCATAACTTTACTATTACTTTACCATTACTTTACCATTACTTTACCATAA
This sequence comes from Callionymus lyra, assembly GCF_982586985.1. NCBI lineage: Eukaryota > Metazoa > Chordata > Actinopteri > Syngnathiformes > Callionymidae > Callionymus > Callionymus lyra. Next base: position 55,409,743 of record NC_141818.1, read on the forward strand.
CTTTACTATTACTTTACCATTACTTTACCATTACTTTACTATTACTTTACTATTACTTTACCATTACTTTACCATTACTTTACCATAACTTTACCATTACTTTACCATTACTTTACCATTACTTTACCATTACTTTACCATAACTTTACCCTTACTTTACTATTACTTTATCATTACTTTACCATTACTTTACCATAACTTTACTATTACTTTACCATTACTTTACCATTACTTTACCATTACTTTACCATTACTTTACCATAACTTTACTATTACTTTACCATTACTTTACCATTACTTTACCATTACTTTACCATGACTTTACCATTACTTTACCATTACTTTACCATAACTTTACTATTACTTTACCATTACTTTACCATTACTTTACCATTACTTTACCATTACTTTATCATTACTTTACCATTACTTTACCATAACTTTACTATTACTTTACCATTACTTTACCATTACTTTACTATTACTTTACTATTACTTTACCATTACTTTACCATTACTTTACCATAACTTTACCATTACTTTACCATTACTTTACCATTACTTTACCATTAGTTTACCATAACTTTACCCTTACTTTACTATTACTTTATCATTACTTTACCATTACTTTACCATAACTTTACTATTACTTTACCATTACTTTACCATTACTTTACCATTATTTACCATAACTTTACTATTACTTTACCATTACTTTACCATTACTTTACCATTACTTTACCATTACTTTACCATAACTTTACCATTACTTTACCATTACTTTACCATAACTTTACTATTACTTTACCATTACTTTACCATAACTTTACCATTACTTTACCATAACTTTACCATTACTTTACTGTTCCTGCAGCTCACATGTGCAATTGAAACCACATTGGAGGGCGTGAGATCCACGTCCGTGCGCATGTGTGTGTGTGTGTGTGTGTGTGTGTGGGGGGGGGTGAGTGTGTGTGTGTGTGTGTGTGAGTGTGTGTGTGAGTATGTGTGTGTGTGTATGTGTGTGTGTGTGTGTGTGTGTGTGTGTGTGTGTGAGTGTGTGTGTGAGTATGTGTGTGTGTGTGTGTGTGTGTGTGTGTGTGTGTGTGTGTGTGTGTGTGAGTGTGTGTGTGTGTGTGTGTGTGTGTGTGAGTCCAGCTGCTCTTCATTACGACCTGCATAATAAAAGCTGAGTCTTGAGCCGGAGCTGCTCAGCAGAAGATGAAAAAAAAAAGCAGGAAGATTTTTATCAAACAAAAGTTCAGGGAGACCAGGATCCCGAGACTCCACTAACACACTCACACACACACACACTCACACACACACACACACTCACACACTCACACACACACACACACACACATACTCACACACACACTCACTCACACACACACACACTCCCACACACAGAAGACGACCCGAGGAGCAGATCCAGCGTTTATTCCAGTGTAATTACACAAACAAAAGTGCACCTGAAGGGAAGGAAAAGTGAAGCCAGAGCGAGGAAGAGCCTCTGAAATATAAACAAGTCGAGCCATAAAAGAGCCGTTAAAGTCTCGCCAAACGCTATCAGTGACTTTTCCCCACTTTGGTGTTTAGCACGTAGCCATGAGTCACGCTTTGATCTGATAAGACTTTATGTTCTCCTGCAGCCATTAACGTCGTCTACTGTCATCGGAGGCGTCGACCTCTCGAGATCCGACCCCGGATGAAGTCGCGTGACGTTTCCTGACTGAGACTGATGTGGAATCAGCTGTTTCTGTCTCCCCGCGAGGCGGCTGGAGGACGTGGACCCGGCCTGAGCGGACCTGCTGTGGTCTCGGTCCACCTGTGGTCTCGGTCCACCTGTGGTCTCGGTCCACCTGTGAACGTCGTTCACGCTCATGTTTGACTTCGTAGACGTACGTTTTGGTTTGTGTTTATTTGACGAACATCTCGTGAACTCTGATTGGACGACTCGACTCTTCAGGCCCATGTGGTTATGATTTATGTCTCGTTGCTACGGTAACGCCCGAGACGCTCTCAAAACACCAGGGTTTCCTTGAAACACTCGCTGGCTTAACTTTCTTTTTTTCAATTAAATCAATCATTTAAAGAATAAAACCTGAGATGAAACTTTTGTTTTTATTGTTTCCATGATAATCAGTTTTAATTTCGTGACTCGTGACTCGTAGAATCGCTGGATGTTCTTTGAAGGACCTCTGTCTGGACCTGGAGAGTCTGTGAGTTTTAATACGACTTCCTGAGAGACTTTTGACCAAAGATGATTAAAACACAAACTTGTTTAGAAAAAATTCATTAAGTTGTGACGCTGCAGTTACACTGTCTGGCCACTGGGGGCTCCAGAAACAATGTTTTCAATACTACGTTTTGCTGCTTTAACAAAAAGAAGAACTGAAGAACTTTAAAGAACGTTAATAAAGAAGACGTTGAAATTCAGTCTCATGTCTGAGGTTCTGGTTGTAATTAATACGTCGTTTCATGTTTATCTTCACGATCCTGGCTGACGTCGCTGCCACATGACCTCCATGACCTCCATGACCTCCATGACCTCCATGACCTCCATGACCTCCATGACCTCCATGACCTCCATGACCTCCATGACCTCCATGACCTCCATGATCCTGGTCCACGATAACTGCAAACATCTCTGCACTGAAGACCTTCAGCGCCGACAGACTTCAGACTCACAAATGTTCTCTCATTGGTTCTCATTCAAGGCCCTGAACTCACACTTTGAATGTGTTCCATGACCTGATTGGACGTCAGACTCGATGATGTCACGGCGGCGTAACTCGATGGTGGACGATGCCTCGCGATGATTACTTCTGAGGCGGCCTGTAGGACACGTTCAATTCTCTGCTCGACCATGAATGCTGTGATCTCTGAGGCCTCGGTCTCGTGGTGAACGATAACTAATGAATGAGAAGATGCTGATCGACCTCCGCTGAATGTTGCCGGAGCCTGATGGAAAACATGTGGCGCTTCAGGGAAAAATGTTTTTCTATGATCCCATGATTAATAAAACACGTCGATGAAGGGAGTTTTTAAACAAAAGCTTCTGTTCGAGTTCAACTGAACTTATGTTTTCATGTTCATGATCCTTCGCAGGGTCGCGGGCCGGAGTCTGTCCCAGTATCACAGGGCGAGAGGCAGGGGACACCCTGGACAGGACGCCAGTCTGTCTCTAGACACACAAAGACACGCAACATTCACACACACACACCTACAGACATGATCTCCATTAAACCTCTGTGTGTTTTTGGACTGTGGGAGGAAACCAGAGTTCCCGGAGTAAACCTGGTCGTCTGTGAGTGTTTTCTTGTGGAAGATCAAGAGAATCGTCTGAGATCTCGTCTCCTCCAGAAACGATGGAAGATTCACAGATAATTCTCAGTCAAAAGTGTTTCGGCGTAAAAGTTGGTCCAGGCCAGAAGATGATTGACACCTGAGCAAGAACGACGTGTTCCTGAGCCAGAGTTCCATCTGAACCTCCCGCTGAAGTCTCTTCTTCTGGTGTGGTCTGTTAGCCAGTCGTCGTCTCAGCTGTTTCCCATCCAGAGCCGTGTCCACATGATCAATGGCAAGTTGACCCTTGACCCCCGGCTGGGCTGGCATGGCGGCCGATCATCTGGAGGAGACATCAGGAGTTCTGGACCAGGACGTGACGGCGGTTCCTGCCAAGCCACCAGAGCTCACTTCCTCCGCAGAAGTTTCCGAGTCCGTCACGGATGATGCACGAGACTCTGAGTCGAAGGTTTATCTTCATCGTGTCAAACCTTCACGACCATCACGTCTGACGGGATAACAATCGTCTGATGTTCTCCAGGCTGTGGTTTCAAATAAGGCACGAGTTCCAGAGGAATGAAGACTAATGACAGGAAGTCCTGATCTGGCCTCGAGTCTCGCTCTCGGCCAACGAGCCTCGCGGTGAAGACTCTGGTGTTGGAAGCTCGTCTTGTTTTCTCGCCTCAAATCGTTTTCTTCTCATGAACCAGACACGGTCTCTGAGTCGAACATTTAACGCCTCCTTAAGAACCCCTGAAATAAATCATGAAACAGCAGAAGAACTGGATCCAGGAGGAAAAACTGACTTTGGTTTAAAGTTTGTTTCAGATCCTTCTTTGGAACTAAAGAGCTTCACATGTGGAGATCATTAGGTCAACCTTTGAGTTACATCTATGAGTTACATCTATGAGTTACATCTATGAGTTACATCTATGAGTTACATCTATGAGTTACATCTATGAGTTACATCTATGAGTTACATCTATGAGTTACTTCTATGAGTTACATCTATGAGTTACATCTATGAGTTACATCTATGAGTTACATCTATGAGTTACATCTATGAGTTACTTCTATGAGTTACATCTATGAGTTACATCTATGAGTTACATCTATGAGTTACATCTATGAGTTACATCTATGAGTTACATCTATGAGTTACATCTATGAGTTACATCTATGAGTTACATCTATGAGTTACTTCTATGAGTTACATCTGTGAGTTACATCTATGAGTTACATCTATGAGTTACATCTATGAGTTACTTCTATGAGTTACATCTATGAGTTACATCTATGAGTTACATCTATGAGTTACATCTATGAGTTACTTCTATGAGTTACATCTATGAGTTACATCTATGAGTTACTTCTATGAGTTACATCTATGAGTTACATCTATGAGTTACATCTATGAGTTACATCTATGAGTTACTTCTATGAGTTACATCTATGAGTTACTTCTATGAGTTACATCTGTGAGTTACATCTATGAGTTACATCTATGAGTTACATCTATGAGTTACATCTATGAGTTACATCTATGAGTTACATCTATGAGTTACATCTATGAGTTACATCTATGAGTTACATCTATGAGTTACTTCTATGAGTTACATCTATGAGTTACATCTATGAGTTACATCTATGAGTTACATCTATGAGTTACATCTGTGAGTTACATCTATGAGTTACATCTATGAGTTACATCTATGAGTTACATCTATGAGTTACATCTATGAGTTACATCTATGAGTTACATCTATGAGTTACATCTATGAGTTACATCTATGAGTTACATCTATGAGTTACATCTGTGAGTTACATCTGTGAGTTACATCTGTGAGTTACATCTATGAGTTACATCTATGAGTTACATCTGTGAGTTACATCTATGAGTTACATCTATGAGTTACATCTATGAGTTACATCTGTGAGTTACATCTATGAGTTACATCTATGAGTTACATCTATGAGTTACATCTATGAGTTACATCTATGAGTTACATCTATGAGTTACATCTATGAGTTACATCTGTGAGTTACATCTGTGAGTTACATCTATGAGTTACTTCTATGAGTTACATCTGTGAGTTACATCTGTGAGTTACATCTATGAGTTACATCTGTGAGTTACATCTATGAGTTACATCTATGAGTTACATCTATGAGTTACTTCTATGAGTTACATCTATGAGTTACATCTGTGAGTTACTTCTATGAGTTACATCTGTGAGTTACATCTGTGAGTTACATCTATGAGTTACATCTATGAGTTACATCTATGAGTTACATCTATGAGTTACTTCTATGAGTTACATCTATGAGTTACATCTATGAGTTACATCTATGAGTTACATCTATGAGTTACATCTATGAGTTACATCTATGAGTTACATCTGTGAGTTACATCTATGAGTTACATCTATAAGTTACATCTATGAGTTACATCTATGAGTTACATCTATGAGTTACATCTATGAGTTACATCTATGAGTTACATCTATGAGTTACATCTATGAGTTACATCTATGAGTTACATCTATGAGTTACATCTATGAGTTACATCTATGAGTTACATCTATGAGTTACATCTATGAGTTACATCTATGAGTTACATCTATGAGTTACATCTATGAGTTACATCTATGAGTTACATCTATGAGTTACATCTATGAGTTACATCTATGAGTTACATCTATGAGTTACATCTGTGAGTTACATCTGTGAGTTACATCTATGAGTTACATCTATGAGTTACATCTATGAGTTACATCTGTGAGTTACATCTATGAGTTACATCTATGAGTTACATCTATGAGTTACATCTGTGAGTTACATCTATGAGTTACATCTATGAGTTACATCTATGAGTTACATCTATGAGTTACATCTATGAGTTACATCTATGAGTTACATCTGTGAGTTACATCTATGAGTTACATCTATGAGTTACATCTATGAGTTACATCTGTGAGTTACATCTATGAGTTACATCTATGAGTTACATCTATGAGTTACATCTATGAGTTACATCTATGAGTTACATCTATGAGTTACATCTATGAGTTACATCTATGAGTTACATCTATGAGTTACATCTATGAGTTACATCTATGAGTTACATCTATGAGTTACATCTGTGAGTTACATCTGTGAGTTACATCTATGAGTTACATCTATGAGTTACATCTGTGAGTTACATCTATGAGTTACATCTGTGAGTTACATCTATGAGTTACATCTATGAGTTACATCTATGAGTTACATCTATGAGTTACATCTATGAGTTACATCTATGAGTTACATCTATGAGTTACATCTATGAGTTACATCTGTGAGTTACATCTATGAGTTACATCTATGAGTTACATCTATGAGTTACATCTATGAGTTACATCTATGAGTTACATCTATGAGTTACATCTATGAGTTACATCTATGAGTTACATCTATGAGTTACATCTATGAGTTACATCTATGAGTTACATCTATGAGTTACATCTATGAGTTACATCTGTGAGTTACATCTATGAGTTACATCTGTGAGTTACATCTATGAGTTACATCTATGAGTTACATCTATGAGTTACATCTATGAGTTACATCTGTGAGTTACATCTATGAGTTACATCTATGAGTTACATCTATGAGTTACATCTATGAGTTACATCTATGAGTTACATCTATGAGTTACATCTATGAGTTACATCTATGAGTTACATCTATGAGTTACATCTATGAGTTACATCTGTGAGTTACATCTATGAGTTACATCTATGAGTTACATCTATGAGTTACATCTATGAGTTACATCTGTGAGTTACATCTATGAGTTACATCTGTGAGTTACATCTATGAGTTACATCTATGAGTTACATCTATGAGTTACATCTATGAGTTACATCTATGAGTTACATCTATGAGTTACATCTATGAGTTACATCTATGAGTTACATCTGTGAGTTACATCTATGAGTTACATCTATGAGTTACATCTATGAGTTACATCTATGAGTTACATCTATGAGTTACATCTATGAGTTACATCTGTGAGTTACATCTATGAGTTACATCTATGAGTTACATCTATGAGTTACATCCATGAGTTACATCTATGAGTTACATCTATGAGTTACATCTATGAGTTACATCTATGAGTTACATCTGTGAGTTACATCTATGAGTTACATCTATGAGTTACATCTGTGAGTTACATCTATGAGTTACATCCATGAGTTACATCTATGAGTTACATCTATGAGTTACATCTGTGAGTTACATCTATGAGTTACATCTATGAGTTACATCTGTGAGTTACATCTATGAGTTACATCTGTGAGTTACATCTATGAGTTACATCTATGAGTTACATCTATGAGTTACATCTATGAGTTACATCTGTGAGTTACATCTATGAGTTACATCTGTGGGTTACATCTATGAGTTACATCTATGAGTTACATCTATGAGTTACATCTATGAGTTACATCTATGAGTTACATCTATGAGTTACATCTATGAGTTACATCTATGAGTTACATCTATGAGTTACATCTATGAGTTACATCTATGAGTTACATCTATCATCATGTGATCGTGTGATCATGTGATCATGTGATCGTGTGGTCATGTGATTGTGTGGTCATCTGGTCATGTGATCATGTGATCATGTGATCATGTGATCGTGTGGTCATGTGATTGTGTGGTCATCTGGTCATGTGATCATGTGATCATGTGATCATGTGATCGTGTGGTCATGTGATTGTGTGGTCATCTGGTCATCTGGTCATGTGATCATGTGATCATGTGATCACGTGATCAGATCTGCACCAGGATGACGAGCAGGATGGAAACATATAAACCACATGAACATCTGAAGAGTCAGTGATGAGGAACAGATTGTTATCATCATGTGATGAAGATCGAGGTCCAGAAGACTTCAGTGAAGACATTTCAATAATAATCACATGATCTGCAGACAATCAAGGAAACACTTTCATGACGATCAGACGTTGATTCAAGTGTTGACTGTGATTGAGTTAAAATTAAACAACATCTAGTAGAAGATTCTGCAACATATATGTTGATGAACCTTCAGAAGCACATGATCAATATCACTATGTTGACTCTGATGACTCTGATGACTCTGTTGACTCTGATGACTCTGATGACTCGACTCAATCATTTGACTCAAGGATCTTTTCATGACTTTACTCTTTGCTCTTTTTCCTGCTGTTCTTCCACTTGTTCATCCTCCTGTTCTTCCTCTTCTTAGATTAGATCAACTTTATTAATCCTCTTGAGATCTTCAGGAGATTAGGTTTCAGTTCAGAAGATAGTTTCATTCAGAACAAAATCAAGAACTTCTTCCTGCTCTTCTTTCTCTACTTCCTGCTCTTCCTCCTCTTCTTCCTGCTCTTCTTTCTCTACTTCCTGCTCTTCTTTCTCTTCTTCCTACTCTTCTTTCTCTTCTTCCTGCTCTTCTTTCTCTACTTCCTGCTCTTCTTTCTCTTCTTCCTGCTCTTCTTTCTCTACTTCCTGCCCTTCTTTCTCTTCTTCCTGCTCTTCTTTCTCTACTTCCTGCTCTTCTTTCTCTTCTTCCTGCTCTTCTTTCTCTACTTCCTGCTCTTCTTTCTCTTCTTCCTGCTCTTCTTTCTCTACTTCCTGCCCTTCTTTCTCTTCTTCCTACTCTTCTTTCTCTTCTTCCTGCTCTTCTTTCTCTACTTCCTGCTCTTCTTTCTCTTCTTCCTGCTCTTCTTTCTCTACTTCCTGCCCTTCTTTCTCTTCTTCCTGCTCTTCTTTCTCTACTTCCTGCTCTTCTTTCTCTTCTTCCTACTCTTCTTTCTCTTCTTCCTGCTCTTCTTTCTCTACTTCCTGCTCTTCTTTCTCTTCTTCCTGCTCTTCTTTCTCTACTTCCTGCCCTTCTTTCTCTTCTTCCTGCTCTTCTTTCTCTACTTCCTGCTCTTCTTTCTCTTCTTCCTACTCTTCTTTCTCTTCTTCCTGCTCTTCTTTCTCTACTTCCTGCTCTTCTTTCTCTTCTTCCTGCTCTTCTTTCTCTACTTCCTGCCCTTCTTTCTCTTCTTCCTGCTCTTCTTTCTATACTTCCTACTCTTATTTCTCTTCTTCCTGCTCTTCTTTCTCTTCTTCCTGCTCTTCTTTCTCTTCTTCCTACTCTTCTTTCTCTTCTTCCTGCTCTTCGTTCTCTACTTCCTGCTCTTCTTTCTCTTCTTCCTGCTCTTCTTTCTCTACTTCCTGCCCTTCTTTCTCTTCTTCCTGCTCTTCTTTCTCTACTTCCTGCTCTTCTTTCTCTTCTTCCTGCTCTTCTTTCTCTACTTCCTGCCCTTCTTTCTCTTCTTCCTGCTCTTCTTTCTCTACTTCCTGCTCTTCTTTCTCTTCTTCCTGCTCTTCTTTCTCTTCTTCCTACTCTTCTTTCTCTTCTTCCTGCTCTTCTTTCTCTACTTCCTGCTCTTCTTTCTCTTCTTCCTGCTCTTCTTTCTCTACTTCCTGCCCTTCTTTCTCTTCTTCCTGCTCTTCTTTCTCTACTTCCTGCCCTTCTTTCTCTTCTTCCTGCTCTTCTTTCTCTATTTCCTGCTCTTCTTTCTCTTCTTCCTGCTCTTCTTTCTCTACTTCCTGCTCTTCTTCCTGCTCTTCTTTCTCTACTTCCTGCCCTTCTTTCTCTTCTTCCTGCTCATCTTTCTCTACTTCCTGCTCTTCTTTCTCTTCTTCCTGCTCTTCTTTCTCTACTTCCTGCCCTTCTTTCTCTTCTTCCTGCTCTTCTTTCTCTACTTCCTGCCCTTCTTTCTCTTCTTCCTGCTCTTCTTTCTCTACTTCCTGCTCTTCTTTCTCTTCTTCCTGCTCTTCTTTCTCTACTTCCTGCTCTTCTTCCTGCTCTTCTTTCTCTACTTCCTGCCCTTCTTTCTCTTCTTCCTGCTCTTCTTTCTCTACTTCCTGCTCTTCTTTCTCTTCTTCCTGCTCTTCTTTCTCTTCTTCCTACTCTTCTTTCTCTTCTTCATGCTCTTCTTTCTCTACTTCCTGCTCTTCTTTCTCTTCTTCCTGCTCTTCTTTCTCTACTTCCTGCCCTTCTTTCTCTTCTTACTGCTCTTCTTTCTCTACTTCCTGCTCTTCTTTCTCTTCTTCCTGCTCTTCTTTCTCTTCTTCCTACTCTTCTTTCTCTTCTTCCTGCTCTTCTTTCTCTACTTCCTGCTCTTCTTTCTCTTCTTCCTGCTCTTCTTTCTCTACTTCCTGCCCTTCTTTCTCTTCTTCCTGCTCTTCTTTCTCTACTTCCTGCCCTTCTTTCTCTTCTTCCTGCTCTTCTTTCTCTACTTCCTGCTCTTCTTTCTCTTCTTCCTGCTCTTCTTTCTCTACTTCCTGCTCTTCTTCCTGCTCTTCTTTCTCTACTTCCTGCCCTTCTTTCTCTTCTTCCTGCTCTTCTTTCTCTACTTCCTGCTCTTCTTTCTCTTCTTCCTGCTCTTCTTTCTCTACTTCCTGCCCTTCTTTCTCTTCTTCCTGCTCTTCTTTCTCTACTTCCTGCCCTTCTTTCTCTTCTTCCTGCTCTTCTTTCTCTACTTCCTGCTCTTCTTTCTCTTCTTCCTGCTCTTCTTTCTCTACTTCCTGCTCTTCTTCCTGCTCTTCTTTCTCTACTTCCTGCCCTTCTTTCTCTTCTTCCTGCTCTTCTTTCTCTACTTCCTGCTCTTCTTTCTCTTCTTCCTGCTCTTCTTTCTCTTCTTCCTACTCTTCTTTCTCTTCTTCCTGCTCTTCTTTCTCTACTTCCTGCTCTTCTTTCTCTTCTTCCTGCTCTTCTTTCTCTACTTCCTGCTCTTCTTTCTCTTCTTCCTGCTCTTCTTTCTCTTCTTCCTACTCTTCTTTCTCTTCTTCCTGCTCTTCTTTCTCTTCTTCCTGCTCTTCTTTCTCTACTTCCTGCTCTTCTTTCTCTTCTTCCTGCTCTTCTTTCTCTACTTCCTGCCCTTCTTTCTCTTCTTCCTGCTCTTCTTTCTCTACTTCCTGCTCTTCTTTCTCTTCTTCCTGCTCTTCTTTCTCTACTTCCTGCCCTTCTTTCTCTTCTTCCTGCTCTTCTTTCTCTACTTCCTGCCCTTCTTTCTCTTCTTCCTGCTCTTCTTTCTCTACTTCCTGCTCTTCTTTAACTTCTTCCTGCTCTTCTTTCTCTTCTTCCTGCTCTTCTTTCTCTACTTCCTGCTCTTCTTTAACTTCTTCCTGCTCTTCTTTCTCTTCTTCCTGCTCTTCTTTCTCTACTTCCTGCTCTTCTTTAACTTCTTCCTGCTCTTCTTTCTCTTCTTCCTGCTCTTCTTTAACTTCTTCCTGCCCTTCTTTCTCTTCTTCCTGCTCTTCTTTCTCTACTTCCTGCCCTTCTTTCTCTTCTTCCTGCTCTTCTTTCTCTACTTCCTGCCCTTCTTTCTCTTCTTCCTGCTCTTCTTTCTCTACTTCCTGCTCTTCTTTAACTTCTTCCTGCTCTTCTTTCTCTTCTTCCTGCTCTTCTTTCTCTACTTCCTGCTCTTCTTTAACTTCTTCCTGCTCTTCTTTCTCTTCTTCCTGCTCTTCTTTCTCTACTTCCTGCTCTTCTTTAACTTCTCCCTGCTCTTCTTTCTCTTCTTCCTGCTCTTCTTTAACTTCTTCCTGCTCTTCTTTCTCTTCTTCCTGCTCTTCTTTCTCTTCCTACTGCTCTTCCTCCTCTTCTTCCTGCTCTTCTTTCTCT
>NC_141818.1:55426743-55441743 GCF_982586985.1 Callionymus lyra
TCCTATATCATCACTCCTGTATCATCACTCCTGTATCATCACTCCTATATCATCACTCCTGTATCATCACTCCTGTATCATCACTCCTGTATCATCACTCCTGTATCATCACTCCTGTATCATCACTCCTATATCATCACTCCTTTATCATCACTCCTTTATCATCACTCCTGTATCATCACTCCTATATCATCACTCCAATATCATCACTCCTATATCATCACTCCTGTATCATCACTCCTATATCATCACTCCTATATCATCACTCCAATATCATCACTCCTATATCATCACTCCTGTATCATCACTCCTATATCATCACTCCTGTATCATCACTCCTATATCATCACTCCTATATCATCACTCCTATATCATCACTCCTTTATCATCACTCCTATATCATCACTCCTGTATCATCACTCCAATATCATCACTCCTATATCATCACTCCAATATCATCACTCCTATATCATCACTCCTGTATCATCACTCCTGTATCATCACTCCTATATCATCACTCCTTTATCATCACTCCTATATCATCACTCCTGTATCATCACTCCAATATCATCACTCCTATATCATCACTCCTTTATCATCACTCCTATATCATCACTCCTGTATCATCACTCCAATATCATCACTCCTATATCATCACTCCAATATCATCACTCCTATATCATCACTCCTATATCATCACTCCTATATCATCACTCCAATATCATCACTCCTATATCATCACTCCTGTATCATCACTCCTATATCATCACTCCTATATCATCACTCCTATATCATCACTCCTTTATCATCACTCCTATATCATCACTCCTGTATCATCACTCCTATATCATCACTCCTGTATCATCACTCCTTTATCATCACTCCTGTATCATCACTCCTTTATCATCACTCCTGTATCATCACTCCTATATCATCACTCCTGTATCATCACTCCTTTATCATCACTCCTATATCATCACTCCTTTATCATCACTCCTATATCATCACTCCTGTATCATCACTCCTATATCATCACTCCTGTATCATCACTCCTTTATCATCACTCCTATATCATCACTCCTATATCATCACTCCTTTATCATCACTCCTATATCATCACTCCTGTATCATCACTCCTATATCATCACTCCTGTATCATCACTCCTTTATCATCACTCCTATATCATCACTCCTTTATCATCACTCCTATATCATCACTCCTGTATCATCACTCCTATATCATCACTCCTGTATCATCACTCCTTTATCATCACTCCTGTATCATCACTCCTGTATCATCACTCCTATATCATCACTCCTGTATCATCACTCCTTTATCATCACTCCTGTATCATCACTCCTGTATCATCACTCCTGTATCATCACTCCTATATCATCACTCCTATATCATCACTCCTATAACATCCCTCCTGTATCATCACTCCTGTATCATCACTCCTATATCATCACTCCTTTATCATCACTCCTATATCATCACTCCTTTATCATCACTCCTTTATCATCACTCCTATATCATCACTCCTGTATCATCACTCCTGTATCATCACTCCTATATTATCACTCCTATATCATCACTCCTTTATCATCACTCCTTTATCATCACTCCTGGATCATCACTCCTGTATCATCACTCCTGTATCATCACTCCTTTATCATCACTCCTTTATCATCACTCCTATATCATCACTCCTGGATCATCACTCCTGTATCATCACTCCTATATTATCACTCCTATATCATCACTCCTTTATCATCACTCCTATATCATCACTCCTGTATCATCACTCCTGTATCATCACTCCTATATCATCACTCCTTTATCATCACTCCTATATCATCACTCCTGTATCATCACTCCTGTATCATCACTCCTATATCATCACTCCTATATCATCACTCTTATATCATCACTCCTTTATCATCACTCCTATATCATCACCTCTTTATCATCATTGCTATATATCACTCCTATATCATCACTACTGTATCATCACTCCTATATCATCACTCCTGTATCATCACTCCTATATCATCACTCCTTTATCATCACTCCTATATCATCACTACTATATCATCACTCCTTTATCATCACTCCTATATCATCACTCCTATATCATCACTCCTTTATCATCACTCCTATATCATCACTCCTGTATCATCACTCCTGTATCATCACTCCTATAGCATCACTCCTATATCATCACTCCTTTATCATCACTCCTATATCATCACTCCTGTATCATCACTCCTGTATCATCACTCCTATATCATCACTCCAATATCATCACTCCTATATCATCACTCCTGTATCATCACTACTATATCATCACTCCTTTATCATCACTCCTATATCATCACTCCTATATCATCACTCCTGTATCATCACTCCTATATCATCACTCCTTTATCATCACTCCTATATCATCACTACTATATCATCACTCCTTTATCATCACTCCTATATCATCACTCCTATATCATCACTCCTTTATCATCACTCCTATATCATCACTCCTGTATCATCACTCCTGTATCATCACTCCTATATCATCACTCCTATATCATCACTCCTTTATCATCACTCCTATATCATCACTCCTGTATCATCACTCCTGTATCATCACTCCTATATCATCACTCCAATATCATCACTCCTATATCATCACTCCTGTATCATCACTCCTATATCATCACTCCTATATCATCACTCCAATATCATCACTCCTTTATCATCACTCCTGTATCATCACTCCTGTATCATCACTCCTATATCATCACTCCTTTATCATCACTCCTATATCATCACTCCTTTATCATCACTCCTATATCATCACTCCTGGATCATCACTCCTTTATCATCACTCCTGTATCATCACTCCTATATCATCACTCCTTTATCATCACTCCTATATCATCACTCCTGTATCATCACTCCTGTATCATCACTCCTATATCATCACTCCTATATCATCACTCCTTTATCATCACTCCTATATCATCACTCCTGTATCATCACTCCTGTATCATCACTCCTATATCATCACTCCTTTATCATCACTCCTTTATCATCACTCCTTTATCATCACTCCTATATCATCACTCCTGTATCATCACTCCTTTATCATCACTCCTATATCATCACTCCTTTATCATCACTCCTGTATCATCACTCCTTTATCATCACTCCTGTATCATCACTCCTTTATCATCACTCCTTTATCATCACTCCTGGATCATCACTCCTGGATGAGATAAGATAAGTTTAAAATAAGTTAAAACTATCAACCAGTCGTTGAGACTCGATCTAACTTCTCCTCTGAAGCCACGAGAAGCAACAGTTGCTACTTTAACGATCATATGGTTTGATTTACGGCTGGAGGTCAAACGTATTGAAAATAAAACAGTGTTGAGTCGCTGCAGTCGAGCAGCGCTTTAACCTGATTAGGATAATTGAAGAAAATGGTATTTTGATGGACGACTGAACGTTTCCAGCCGCGGCGCCAACGAGACGTCGTGACGCGAAGATTCCTCAAGATCTTCATGACGTCAGTTAGAACATGTTCTTCATGAGCTTCACTGCTTTAATCCAAGAGTTTCTCTTTTGAGTCTCGACCAGAAATGATTGAATCAAATCTTTATCTTCACAATAATGTGAACATAGTTATGTTTGTGTTTTACACACAAATCTAATAATAATAAACAAAAACAACAGTTTTCATTGAAACTGCAGTAATGATCGGTTCCTTGCATTTAAAAATGTAACACAAATCAAACACAATTTCTCACTTGTGTTTGATTTGAGATGAAAACTGCGTAGTTTGAAAAAAATGATTTTCAACGATGAGTTTCTTCATTTTCATGAACGTCTTCATCGTTACACACGTGTTGAGGAAACGACGACACACATGTTTACAAAGTAAACAATGACCTCAAAAACCTCCAGGATAACAAACAACAACAATTACAGCAACATAAGCAACACAAAGAAGAATAAACATCTTCAGGACCTTCAGAAGAACCTTCAAGGTCGTCCTAAAACCCCTGAAAGCTGGTGAAGCTCTGGAGCTCAGAGTCATCAGAGCTTCATGAACCTAACAAATGGAACTGAAGAGACTCTTCGACAAACACGCGACTCACATGATGATGAGAAGAACATACATGATGGACTTTATATCACATGTTTGTGACGTGATCATGTTTCCATGGTGACGCTGAATAGAACATGAAAGAGAACAAAAAACTATGAAATTAAAAATAATAAAATTAGAAAAAAAATAACACACACACACAGACACACACACACACTCACACAGACACACACACACACACTCTCACACAGACACACACACACACTCACACAGACACACACACACACTCACACACACACACACACAAACACTCACACACAGAACAGGTCCTTGTCTGTGATGTGACGATGATCCTGAATATTTGTTTCCACTGTATAATAACTGTATAATAACTGTATATTAACTGTATAATAACTGTATATTAACTGGATAATAACTGTATAATAACTATATATTAACTGGATAATAACTGTATAATAACATATAATAACAGTATAATAACATATAATAACAGTATAATAACAGTATAATAACAGTATAATAACTGTATAATAACTGTATAATAACTGCATAAAAACAGTATAATAACTGTATAATAATTGTATAATAACTGTATAATAACTGCATAAAAACAGTATAATAACTGTATAATAATTGTATATTAACTGGATTATAACTGTATAATAACTGTATAATAATTGTATATTAACTGGATAATAACTGCATAAAAACAGTATAATAACTGTATAATAATTGTATATTAACTGGATTATAACTGTATAATAACTGGATAATAACTGGATAATAACTGTATAATAACTGCATAAAAACAGTATAATAACTGTATAATAATTGTATATTAACTGGATTATAACTGTATAATAACTGTATAATAATTGTATATTAACTGGATAATAACTGTATGATAACTGTATAATCATTTATTATAACTGTATTATAACTGTATAATAACTGTATAATAATTGTATATTAACTGGATAATAACTGGATAATAACTGGATAATAACTGTATCATAATTTATTATAACTGTATAATAATTGTATATTAACTGGATAATAACTGTATAATAACTGTATAATAATTTATTATAACTGTATAATAACTGTATAAAAATTGTATATTAATTGATAATAACTGTATAATAACTGTATAATAATTGTATATTAACTGGATAATATCTGTATAATAATTATTATAACTGTATTATAACTGTATAATAACTGTATAATAATTGTATATTAACTGGATAATAACTGTATAATAACAGTATAATAACTGTATAATAATTGTATATTAACTGTATAATAACTGTCTGATAGCTTTATATTAACTGTATATTAACTGTATAATAACATATAATAACAGTATAATAACAGTATAATAACTGTATAATAACTGTATAATAATTGTATATTAACTGTATAATAACTGTATAATAATTATTATAACTGTATTATAACTGTATAATAATTGTATTATAACTGTATAATAATTGTATATTAACTGTACATTAACTGTATAATAACATATAATAACTGTATAATAACTGTCTGATAACTTTATATTAACTGTACATTAACTGTATAATAACATATAATAACTGTATAATAACATATAATAACTGTATAATAACATATAATAACTGTATAATAACATATAATAACTGTATAATAACATATAATAACTGTATAATAACTGTCTGATAACTTTATATTAACTGTACATTAACTGTATAATAACATATAATAACTGTATAATAACATATAATAACTGTATAATAACATATAATAACTGTATAATAACATATAATAACTGTATAATAACATATAATAACTGTATAATAACATATAATAACTGTATAATAACATACGTTTACAAACTGTTTACAGCAAAAGCATTGATGTTCATGAACCTTCAGAACCACATGATCAAAATTACACAATAACTACACTTTAGTCTTTACTCTGATGACTCGACTCAATGAATCATTTGAGTCTCGACTCAATGAATCATTTGAGTCACGACTCAATGAATCATTTGAGTCACGACTCAATGAATCATTGAGTCTCGACTCAATGAATCATTTGAGTCTCGACTCAATGAATCATTTCAGTCTCGACTCAATGAATCATTTCAGTCTCGACTCAATGAATCATTTGAGTCACGACTCAATGAATCATTTCAGTCTCGACTCAATGAATCATTTGAGTCTCGACTCAATGAATCATTTGAGTCTCGACTCAATGAATCATTTGAGTCTCGACTCAATGAATCATTTGAGTCTCGACTCAATGAATCATTTGAGTCTCGACTCAATGAATCATTTGAGTCTCGACTCAATGAATCATTTGAGTCTGGACTCATAAGAACATTATTGTATTACAGTAAATAACAAATAGATTATTTGTTTATCTTTGTGTACAACTATTTCCCAAGAACAACACACTGTACTGTGACTGTGATGACATCATCAACACCTGACGTGACCTCGTGACCTCGTGACCTCGTGACCTCGTGAGTCGAACACGTCTACCAACTGTTTCGAGGACGATCATCACCAGAAGATCCGAGCAAACAATGGATGAAGTTCAAAAGTAACTCGTGGCCTCGGCTCTAAGAACGACTTCCTCCTTCATCTTCTAGGACCTGCTCAAGGTCGTGACCTCCTGCAGATCCGCGCGGTAACGGCGGCTCTGAAGTCGCCACGATGTTCATTAATGACTGGAAGTGAAGGACCTGCAGGACTATCTGAGGAGAGAAGGTGTTCAATTATGAGCGACAAGAGGCTGATTGAGAAGATTGATGGAGAGACGACGAGGGTCAGCGGCCCGATGAGAAGACGATGGTCTCCACGATGGAGTCGCATTGATGCAGATGTTTCTCCGGCGTTATGCAAATGAGTGGATGATTTGTTTTGACTGATGGCGCCGTCGCTCGTGAAAATGAGGCTGCAGCGTAAACACATCTCAGTGAATCATATTTTCACGAGGCGCCGCTGAAGATGTCTGAGAGAAGAAGCCTCGAGTGACGTTCTAATGACATCTGCTCCAAAAACATGCCTTCATCATCCTCGGCGAGTTTGAAGATCCAATCTTGGAGCAATTTAGCTTCACGTCGTCACGTTCTGAGGCAGAAACATTGTCAAGTGTTGAACCTTCAGGTTCTTCTCAAGTGTTGAACCATCAGGTTCTTCTCAAGTGTTGAACCATCAGGTTCTTCTCAAGTGTTGAACCATCAGGTTCTTCTCAAGTGTTGAACCATCAGGTTCTTCTCAAGTGTTGAACCTTCAGGTTCTTCTCAAGTGTTGAACCATCAGGTTCTTCTCAAGTGTTGAACCTTCAGGTTCTTCTCAAGTGTTGAACCTTCAGGTTCTTCTCAAGTGTCGAACCTTCAGGTTCTTCTCAAGTGTTGAACCTTCAGGTTCTTCTCAAGTGTTGAACCTTCAGGTTCTTCTCAAGTGTTGAACCTTCAGGTTCTTCTCAAGTGTTGAACCATCAGGTTCTTCTCAAGTGTTGAACCTTCAGGTTCTTCTCAAGTGTTGAACCATCAGGTTCTTCTCAAGTGTTGAACCTTCAGGTTCTTCTCAAGTGTTGAACCATCAGGTTCTTCTCAAGTGTTGAACCATCAGGTTCTTCTCAAGTGTTGAACCATCAGGTTCTTCTCAAGTGTTGAACCTTCAGGTTCTTCTCAAGTGTTGAACCTTCAGGTTCTTCTCAAGTGTTGAACCTTCAGGTTCTTCTCAAGTGTTGAACCTTCAGGTTCTTCTCAAGTGTTGAACCTTCAGGTTCTTCTCAAGTGTTGAACCATCAGGTTCTTCTCAAGTGTTGAACCTTCAGGTTCTTCTCAAGTGTCGAACCATCAGGTTCTTCTCAAGTGTCGAACCTTCAACACACACACACACACACGCACACACACACACACACACACACACACACACATACACACACACACACACACACACACACACACACACATATACACACACAAATGTTTGCTTCATCAGATCATTCTTTAACTTAAACAACGTTCGGAAACAAATGAAGCGACTTTGATGCAAAGGAACCTTCAGTTGAAACCACAGCAGGTCAGATGTTTCTTCACGACTTCATAACCAGGATGAAGATTCTACTCATTTCAAGATGGAGGACGTTTGAAAACAAACACATAACTGAAGTCACAGTAGAAACATCTCTGGAACATGGATCCTCAGAGGAGGACCTGAGAGTCTTCTGAGATCATCTCCTGCTTCATCTTCAGAGAAGACCTTCAGACTCCAGCGACACGAGTCCAATCACAAGCTGCAGGATTCGCAGCAACGATGAATGTTCTCGTCTGGAGTCGACCGTGTTGACGTTCGATCCTCTGGACCTCCATCTCCACGGATCCGTGTTGACGTCTGGTCCTCTGGACCTCCGTCTCCACGGATCCGTCTCCACATGGATCCACGCCTCGTTTGCAGGATCCGTCTCCACATGGATCCACACCTCGTTTGCAGGATCCGTCTCCACACGGATCCACGCCTCGTTTGCAGGATCCGTCTCCACATGGATCCACACCTCGTTTGCAGGATCCGTCTCCACATGGATCCACGCCTCGTTTGCAGGATCCGTCTCCACATGGATCCACACCTTGTTTGCAGGATCCGTCTCCACACGGATCCACGCCTCGTTTGCAGGATCCGTCTCCACATGGATCCACACCTCGTTTGCAGGATCCGTCTCCACACGGATCCACACCTCGTTTGCAGGATCCGTCTCCACATGGATCCACACCTCGTTTGCAGGATCCGTCTCCACATGGATCCACACCTTGTTTGCAGGATCCGTCTCCACATGGATCCACGCCTCGTTTGCAGGATCCGTCTCCACATGGATCCACACCTTGTTTGCAGGATCCGTCTCCACACGGATCCACGCCTCGTTTGCAGGATCCGTCTCCACATGGATCCACACCTCGTTTGCAGGATCCGTCTCCACATGGATCCACACCTCGTTTGCAGGATCCGTCTCCACATGGATCCACACCTTGTTTGCAGGATCCGTCTCCACATGGATCCACACCTTGTTTGCAGGATCCGTCTCCACATGGATCCACGCCTTGTTTGCAGGATCCGTCTCCACATGGATCCACGCCTCGTTTGCAGGATCCGTCTCCACATGGATCCACACCTCGTTTGCAGGATCCGTCTCCACATGGATCCACGCCTCGTTTGCAGGATCCGTCTCCACATGGATCCACACCTCGTTTGCAGGATCCGTCTCCACATGGATCCACGCCTCGTTTGCAGGATCCGTCTCCACATGGATCCACACCTCGTTTGCAGGATCCGTCTCCACATGGATCCACACCTCGTTTGCAGGATCCGTCTCCACATGGATCCACACCTTGTTTGCAGGATCCGTCTCCACATGGATCCACGCCTCGTTTGCAGGATCCGTCTCCACATGGATCCACACCTCGTTTGCAGGATCCGTCTCCACATGGATCCACACCTCGTTTGCAGGATCCGTCTCCACATGGATCCACACCTTGTTTGCAGGATCCGTCTCCACATGGATCCACGCCTCGTTTGCAGGATCCGTCTCCACATGGATCCACACCTTGTTTGCAGGATCCGTCTCCACACGGATCCACGCCTCGTTTGCAGGATCCGTCTCCACATGGATCCACACCTCGTTTGCAGGATCCGTCTCCACATGGATCCACACCTCGTTTGCAGGATCCGTCTCCACATGGATCCACACCTTGTTTGCAGGATCCGTCTCCACATGGATCCACGCCTTGTTTGCAGGATCCGTCTCCACATGGATCCACGCCTCGTTTGCAGGATCCGTCTCCACATGGATCCACACCTCGTTTGCAGGATCCGTCTCCACATGGATCCACACCTTGTTTGCAGGATCCGTCTCCACATGGATCCACACCTCGTTTGCAGGATCCGTCTCCACATGGATCCACACCTTGTTTGCAGGATCCGTCTCCACATGGATCCACACCTTGTTTGCAGGATCCGTCTCCACATGGATCCACACCTTGTTTGCAGGATCCGTCTCCACATGGATCCACTCCTTGTTTGCAGGATCCGTCTCCACATGGATCCACGCCTTGTTTGCAGGATCCGTCTCCACATGGATCCACGCCTCGTTTGCAGGATCCGTCTCCACATGGATCCACGCCTTGTTTGCAGGATCCGTCTCCACATGGATCCACGCCTCGTTTGCAGGATCCGTCTCCACATGGATCCACACCTCGTTTGCAGGATCCGTCTCCACATGGATCCACACCTTGTTTGCAGGATCCGTCTCCACATGGATCCACACCTTGTTTGCAGGATCCGTCTCCACATGGATCCACACCTTGTTTGCAGGATCCGTCTCCACATGGATCCACACCTTGTTTGCAGGATCCGTCTCCACATGGATCCACGCCTTGTTTGCAGGATCCGTCTCCACATGGATCCACGCCTCGTTTGCAGGATCCGTCTCCACATGGATCCACACCTTGTTTGCAGGATCCGTCTCCACATGGATCCACACCTTGTTTGCAGGATCCGTCTCCACATGGATCCACGCCTCGTTTGCAGGATCCGTCTCCACATGGATCCACGCCTCGTTTGCAGGATCCGTCTCCACATGGATCCACACCTCGTTTGCAGGATCCGTCTCCACATGGATCCACACCTTGTTTGCAGGATC
Organism: Callionymus lyra; assembly: GCF_982586985.1. Classification (NCBI taxonomy): domain Eukaryota; kingdom Metazoa; phylum Chordata; class Actinopteri; order Syngnathiformes; family Callionymidae; genus Callionymus; species Callionymus lyra. The sequence continues at coordinate 55,437,570 of NC_141818.1, forward strand.
CGTCTCCACATGGATCCACGCCTCGTTTGCAGGATCCGTCTCCACATGGATCCACGCCTCGTTTGCAGGATCCGTCTCCACATGGATCCACACCTTGTTTGCAGGATCCGTCTCCACATGGATCCACGCCTCGTTTGCAGGATCCGTCTCCACATGGATCCACGCCTCGTTTGCAGGATCCGTCTCCACATGGATCCACACCTTGTTTGCAGGATCCGTCTCCACATGGATCCACGCCTTGTTTGCAGGATCCGTCTCCACATGGATCCACGCCTCGTTTGCAGGATCCGTCTCCACATGGATCCACACCTCGTTTGCAGGATCCGTCTCCACATGGATCCACACCTTGTTTGCAGGATCCGTCTCCACATGGATCCACACCTCGTTTGCAGGATCCGTCTCCACATGGATCCACACCTTGTTTGCAGGATCCGTCTCCACATGGATCCACACCTTGTTTGCAGGATCCGTCTCCACATGGATCCACACCTTGTTTGCAGGATCCGTCTCCACATGGATCCACACCTTGTTTGCAGGATCCGTCTCCACATGGATCCACGCCTTGTTTGCAGGATCCGTCTCCACATGGATCCACGCCTCGTTTGCAGGATCCGTCTCCACATGGATCCACACCTCGTTTGCAGGATCCGTCTCCACATGGATCCACACCTTGTTTGCAGGATCCGTCTCCACATGGATCCACACCTTGTTTGCAGGATCCGTCTCCACATGGATCCACACCTTGTTTGCAGGATCCGTCTCCACATGGATCCACACCTTGTTTGCAGGATCCGTCTCCACATGGATCCACGCCTTGTTTGCAGGATCCGTCTCCACATGGATCCACGCCTCGTTTGCAGGATCCGTCTCCACATGGATCCACACCTTGTTTGCAGGATCCGTCTCCACATGGATCCACACCTTGTTTGCAGGATCCGTCTCCACATGGATCCACGCCTTGTTTGCAGGATCCGTCTCCACATGGATCCACACCTCGTTTGCAGGATCCGTCTCCACATGGATCCACACCTTGTTTGCAGGATCCGTCTCCACATGGATCCACGCCTCGTTTGCAGGATCCGTCTCCACATGGATCCACACCTCGTTTGCAGGATCCGTCTCCACATGGATCCACGCCTCGTTTGCAGGATCCGTCTCCACATGGATCCACACCTTGTTTGCAGGATCCGTCTCCACATGGATCCACGCCTCGTTTGCAGGATCCGTCTCCACATGGATCCACGCCTCGTTTGCAGGATCCGTCTCCACATGGATCCACACCTTGTTTGCAGGATCCGTCTCCACATGGATCCACGCCTCGTTTGCAGGATCCGTCTCCACATGGATCCACGCCTCGTTTGCAGGATCCGTCTCCACATGGATCCACACCTTGTTTGCAGGATCCGTCTCCACATGGATCCACACCTTGTTTGCAGGATCCGTCTCCACATGGATCCACGCCTCGTTTGCAGGATCCGTCTCCACATGGATCCACACCTTGTTTGCAGGATCCGTCTCCACATGGATCCACACCTTGTTTGCAGGATCCGTCTCCACATGGATCCACGCCTCGTTTGCAGGATCCGTCTCCACATGGATCCACGCCTCGTTTGCAGGATCCGTCTCCACATGGATCCACGCCTTGTTTGCAGGATCCGTCTCCACATGGATCCACACCTTGTTTGCAGGATCCGTCTCCACATGGATCCACACCTTGTTTGCAGGATCCGTCTCCACATGGATCCACACCTTGTTTGCAGGATCCGTCTCCACATGGATCCACGCCTCGTTTGCAGGATCCGTCTCCACATGGATCCACACCTTGTTTGCAGGATCCGTCTCCACATGGATCCACACCTTGTTTGCAGGATCCGTCTCCACATGGATCCACGCCTCGTTTGCAGGATCCGTCTCCACATGGATCCACGCCTCGTTTGCAGGATCCGTCTCCACATGGATCCACGCCTCGTTTGCAGGATCCGTCTCCACATGGATCCACACCTTGTTTGCAGGATCCGTCTCCACATGGATCCACACCTTGTTTGCAGGATCCGTCTCCACATGGATCCACGCCTCGTTTGCAGGATCCGTCTCCACATGGATCCACACCTTGTTTGCAGGATCCGTCTCCACATGGATCCACACCTTGTTTGCAGGATCCGTCTCCACATGGATCCACGCCTCGTTTGCAGGATCCGTCTCCACATGGATCCACACCTTGTTTGCAGGATCCGTCTCCACATGGATCCACACCTTGTTTGCAGGATCCGTCTCCACATGGATCCACGCCTCGTTTGCAGGATCCGTCTCCACATGGATCCACGCCTCGTTTGCAGGATCCGTCTCCACATGGATCCACGCCTTGTTTGCAGGATCCGTCTCCACATGGATCCACACCTTGTTTGCAGGATCCGTCTCCACATGGATCCACACCTTGTTTGCAGGATCCGTCTCCACATGGATCCACACCTTGTTTGCAGGATCCGTCTCCACATGGATCCACGCCTCGTTTGCAGGATCCGTCTCCACATGGATCCACACCTTGTTTGCAGGATCCGTCTCCACATGGATCCACACCTTGTTTGCAGGATCCGTCTCCACATGGATCCACGCCTCGTTTGCAGGATCCGTCTCCACATGGATCCACGCCTCGTTTGCAGGATCCGTCTCCACATGGATCCACGCCTCGTTTGCAGGATCCGTCTCCACATGGATCCACACCTTGTTTGCAGGATCCGTCTCCACATGGATCCACACCTTGTTTGCAGGATCCACGTGAAACTCTTCAAGATGCACGACATTAATGATGAAGAAACATTTTCTTCTTACTGTTGTTGAATCTCAAGGACATGTCAATGAAGCGCTTCAGAGGGAAGACCTCTGCCAAGCAGCTCGTCTCCTCATGCTGTGATGTTTCTCACCAGATATTATTGATAAACAATCATGACGTCAGCAACAATAACACAACAATAAGACAACAATAACACAACAATAACACAACAATAACACAACAATAACACAACAATAACACAACAATAACACAACAATAACACAACAATAACACAACAATAACACAACCCAGGTGTGAAGACAACCTTCCACCTGTTTGATGAACAGACGACGTTCCAAGCGAACGATGATGTTCATGTTTTTCTTCATCACAACACTTGCTGCTCGACATCTTCTTCACAATAATAATAATAACAATAATAATAATAATAATAATAATAATAATAATAATAATAATAATAACAATAATAATAATAATAATAATAATAATAACAATAATAATAATAATAATAATAATAACAATAATAATAATAATAATAATAATAATAACAATAATAATAATAATAATAATAATAATAATAATAATAATAATATAATGATAATAATAATAATAATAATAATAATAATAATAATAATAATAATAATAATAATAATAATAATAATAATAATATAATGATAATAATAATAATAATAATAATAATAATAATAATAATAATAATAATAACAATAATAATAATAATAATAATAATAATAATAATAATAATAATAATAATAATAATAATAATAATAATAATAACAATAATAATAATAATAATAATAATAATAATAATAATAATGATAATAATAATAATAATAATAATAATAATAATAATAGTGTGTGTCTGACCTCACTAGGATCCAAGGGACACCCGGAGCTCCTTGAACCTCAGAATAAAGTCCTGACGGTCAAACGGAGGATCAGCAGCTTCAGTGTCTTCATTAGTTGAAGTTCAGCAGCAACACCTGTGTGTTGATGTTCTTTAAACTGATATCATCACAACCTCAAGTTAATCAGTGAGATTATGTTATTGATTATGTTATTGATTATGTTATTGATTATGTTATTGATTATGTTATTGATTATGTTATTGATTATGTTATTAATTATGTTATTGATTATGTTATTGATTATGTTATTGATTATGTTATTGATAATGTTATTGATTATGTTATTGATTATGTTATTGATTATGTTATTGATTATGTTATTAATTATGTTATTGATTATGTTATTGATTATGTTATTGATTATGTTATTGATAATGTTATTGATTATGTTATTGATTATGTTATTGATTATGTTATTAATTATGTTATTAATTATGTTATTGATTATGTTATTGAT
>NC_141818.1:55446743-55456743 GCF_982586985.1 Callionymus lyra
GCTCTGAGCTCTGTTTGGTCTGGAGACTCTTGTCTACATTTATATTCAATTAAAAAAACTCCAAATTAAAAATATTGAACTAAAACATCATTTTATAATAATTGGGATTTAAATCCTATGTTTTCTTTTGCACATGCAGTGAGTCTGTAGCAGACGATGAAGACGATGAAGACGATGAAGACGATGAAGTCGATGAAGACGATGAAGACGATGAAGTCGATGAAGACGATGAAGACGATGAAGACGATGAAGACGATGAAGACGATGAAGACGATGAAGTCGATGAAGACGATGAAGACGATGAAGACGATGAAGACGATGAAGACGATAAAGACGATGAAGACGATGAAGACGATGAAGACGATGAAGACGATGAAGTCGATGAAGACGATGAAGACGATGAAGTCGATGAAGACGATGAAGACGATGAAGACGATGAAGACGATGAAGACGATGAAGTCGATGAAGACGATGAAGACGATGAAGACGATGAAGACGATGAAGACGATAAAGACGATGAAGACGATGAAGACGATGAAGTCGATGAAGACGATGAAGACGATGAAGACGATGAAGACGATGAAGACGATGAAGACGATGAAGTCGATGAAGACGATGAAGACGATGAAGACGATGAAGACGATGAAGACGATGAAGACGATGAAGACGATGAAGTCGATGAAGACGATGAAGACGATGAAGACGATGAAGACGATGAAGACGATGAAGACGATGAAGACGATGAAGACGATGAAGACGATGAAGACGATGAAGTCGATGAAGACGATGAAGACGATGAAGACGATGAAGACGATGAAGACGATGAAGACGATGAAGACGATGAAGACGATGAAGTCGATGAAGACGATGAAGACGATGAAGACGATGAAGACGATGAAGACGATGAAGACGATGAAGACGATGAAGACGATGAAGTCGATGAAGACGATGAAGACGATGAAGACGATGAAGTCGATGAAGACGATGAAGACGATGAAGACGATGAAGACGATGAAGACGATGAAGACGATGAAGTCGATGAAGACGATGAAGACGATGAAGACGATGAAGACGATGAAGACGATGAAGACGATGAAGACGATGAAGACGATGAAGACGATGAAGACGATGAAGACGATGAAGTCGATGAAGACGACGAAGACGATGAAGACGATGAAGACGATGAAGACGATGAAGACGATGAAGACGATGAAGACGATGAAGACGATGAAGACGATGAAGACGATGAAGTCGATGAAGACGATGAAGACGATGAAGACGATGAAGACGATGAAGACGATGAAGACGATGAAGACGATGAAGACGATGAAGACGATGAAGACGATGAAGACGATGAAGACGATGAAGACGATGAAGACGATGAAGTCGATGAAGACGATGAAGACGATGAAGACGATGAAGACGATGTAGACGATGAAGTCGATGAAGACGATGAAGACGATGAAGACGATGAAGTCGATGAAGACGATGAAGTCGATGAAGACGATGAAGACGATGAAGACGATGAAGTCGATGAAGACGATGAAGACGATGAAGACGATGAAGTCGATGAAGTCGATAAAGACGATGAAGACGATGAAGTCGATAAAGACGATGAAGACGATGAAGACGATGAAGTCGATAAAGACGATGAAGACGATGAAGACGATGAAGACGATGAAGACGATGAAGACGATGAAGACGATGAAGACGATGAAGACGATGAAGTCGATGAAGTCGATAAAGACGATGAAGACGATGAAGACGATGAAGACGATGAAGACGATGAAGACGATGAAGTCGATGAAGACGATGAAGACGATGAAGACGATGAAGACGATGAAGACGATGAAGTCGATGAAGACGATGAAGACGATGAAGACGATGAAGACGATGAAGACGATGAAGACGATGAAGACGATGAAGACGATGAAGACGATGAAGTCGATGAAGACGATGAAGACGATGAAGTCGATGAAGACGATGAAGACGATGAAGACGATGAAGGCGATGAAGACGATGAAGACGATGAAGTCGATGAAGACGATGAAGACGATGAAGACGATGAAGGCGATGAAGACGATGAAGACGATGAAGACGATGAAGACGATGAAGACGATGAAGACGATGAAGACGATGAAGACGATGAAGACGATGAAGACGATGAAGTCGATGAAGACGATGAAGACGATGAAGTCGATGAAGACGATGAAGACGATGAAGACGATGAAGACGATGAAGACGATGAAGACGATGAAGACGATGAAGACGATGAAGTCGATAAAGACGATGAAGACGATGAAGACGATGAAGACGATGAAGACGATGAAGACGATGAAGACGATGAAGACGATGAAGACGATGATGTTTCACTGGATTCATCAAAGCGAGTCGCGATCAACAGCCAATCGTCAGCCTCGCTGTAAACAACGTTCATCACGTCAACATATGGCTCTTAAAACCAAAGTGCCTCTAAAAACGCTCCCGGCAGATGGCGGCCATCTTGGCTGAGGAGCGGGTCGTGCTCCATCAGAGGCTGAACTCGCAGGTGTAACTTCTTCAGGCTGCTGGACGAGAACTTCTCTCTGGACCGAAGCAGCCATTACTGACGACACTCACGTAATTGATCATTTTACGCTCTGGTGGTCTCACTTTCTCGGGATCTTCGTTCCCGAGTCTCTCACTCGCTCGTCTCACTGTTGCTCCATGATTCCATCTCAGCGAGAAGAACCTGTGAAAACACCTCGTATTTCTAGTTAAAACCTTATTATTGATCGATTGATTGATTGATTTTCTAAGTTTCTTGTGTTTGTCGTTGACCTCTGACCTTCAGTGACTCCGGTGCTTCTGGACGTTGGACCTTCATCGACACGAGGTTCTGGACGGAGAAGCATCAACTGAAGAAGTTTATGTAAAAGTTCACACGACTGTGACGTCACTTGAAGTTTGATCTGATGCACAACGTGTCGATTGATTGATTGACATCAAGAAATACCATCTAAGAAAATAGAGAAATGAGCTCAGATCAGCTGATCTTCATATCAAATGGTTATCAACCAATCAGATCACTATTGATTGACACTCGAGCCACTAATCTGATGTCTCGTCTCTTTGGGGTCGTCAGAGGTCAAAGCCGTGGTCACTGTGTGATTGACGTCACCAGGAGAAGGACGTGAAGAGGAGGTGGAGTGAGAAGCTGCAGAAGAGACGAAGATGTGACCAACATGTTGGAACATCTGAGCTTCGTTCAGTTGAACCACGGGTCGAAGCTCGAGGCAGGTTCTGTTCAAACATCTTCAACGGTTTCAAGACGTCGTCGCTACATTGATGTTTAATCCAGAGAAGATGGTTCTCTTCAACCATCTTCACCTGAAGACCCGAAGGCTCGGCTCGTTTGTTCTCGTGAGGGACGTCGTGGATGAAGCTCAGTTTGTTTGACAACATTGAAGCAACATCTACTTGTTGTCGCTCGACTCAGAGAAGTCGAGTCTCTCAACAGAACGACCTTGAGGCTCCTCAGCAACAATGTTTCCATGTTTCCCTGAAGACAAAGACTCTCCACACGTCAACACGATTCTTCAGGCTCTGAGCTCCACGGCTGCTTTCCCACATGTCTCTGTGGGAAGTCTGGAGGTTCCTCACAAAAGAACTGAAGTCCTGCATGGATGACCTCATAGCTCTGGTCCCTGAAGTGGCCGTTAGTGGCTTTTCTACCCACGTCAAGAGAAGAGACGCAGCAAAGGAAAGTGGCGAAGAAAAGGAGCAGCACAAACGAAGAGAACAAACATGAGGAAGAAGAAGGTTGAGCATTCATCCAGGATGGGAATCTCAGAGCAATTAGCAGAAGCTCTTGAGATCCCGCGGCAGGACACGGAGACTCAAGTATGTGGAGAGGAATTCAAGTTGAACTTCCTTCTGTTATTTTTTCATCCTTTGTTCCCTCAGACTCCATTATCATCACAATGACGATCCCTCGGCATTTATGTTCCGAGGCTCCAGAGGGACACGACGAGAAGAACCAAGAAGAACGTTGAAAAGTTACACAAGTCACTTCTCAAGATCTTTCATTTCCGACGAGCTTTGGAAGGAACGTGTGACTTTACTATCTAACAACACTTTCAAGACTTGATGATTCACTTCAACCATCTCTGATCGTGTTTCCAGCTTCAGGCTGAAGGTCAAAGACTCAAGGTCGTTGTTAAATCATTTGTTTGTCTCATAAAAAATAATAATACGTTTTATTTCAAAATGTTTTTTAGTCTCAAGATCGTTTTATCTTCTCATGTCACCAGGTCTTCATGCTGAACCCTGAACTTCAATCATCTCCGTTCAACATGTCAAAGAATCATTTGATTGACAGGTTATGTTTCATATTAACGCTCAGCTGTTCTTCAGGTCAAGCCTCGCACTGATGGTTCCATCAAGTCTCTGCTCCAGGACAGACATCTGCGTAACTGCTGACAAACAGGTTCTCTCTCGAGAAGACATAACTAGAGTAACTTTCCACCATGATCACGTGCAGGACCATCTTAGAAGATAGTTGTTGAGAGTCGCTGTCAATCATACAAGAGTGACCAGAGTTTACCCGAAGGTTCCTACGACAAAACATCTTGAAGACGTCTCCGTGATAGATCTTTGCATATTTCACTGTCTTCATGTGAACAAACATCTGTAGATACAACTGTGTCTTCATGAGAACAAACATCTGTAGATACAACTGTGTCTTCATGTGAACAAACATCTGTAGATACAACTGTGTCTTCATGTGAACAAACATCTGTAGATACAACTGTGTCTTCATGTGAACAAACATCTGTAGATACAACTGTGTCTTCATGAGAACAATCATCTGTAGATACAACTGTGTCTTCATGAGAACAAACATCTGTAGATACAACTGTGTCTTCATGAGAACAAACATCTGTAGATACAACTGTGTCTTCATGTGAACAAACATCTGTAGATACAACTGTGTCTTCATGAGAACAAACATCTGTAGATACAACTGTGTCTTCATGTGAACAAACATCTGTAGATACAACTGTGTCTTCATGAAAACAAACATCTGTAGATACAACTGTGTCTTCATGAGAACAAACATCTGTAGATACAACTGTGTCTTCATGAGAACAAACATCTGTAGATACAACTGTGTCTTCATGAGAACAAACATCTGTAGATACAACTGTGTCTTCATGAGAACAAACATCTGTAGATACAACTGTATCTTCATGAGAACAAACATCTGTAGATACAACTGTATCTTCATGAGAACAAACATCTGTAGATACAACTGTATCTTCATGAGTACACACATCTGTAGATACAACTGTATCTTCATGAGAACAAACATCTGTAGATACAACTGTATCTTCATGTGAACAAACATCTGTAGATACAACTGTATCTTCATGAGAACAAACATCTGTAGATACAACTGTATCTTCATGAGAACAAACATCTGTAGATACAACTGTATCTTCATGAGAACAAACATCTGTAGATACAACTGTATCTTCATGAGAACAAACATCTGTAGATACAACTGTGTCTTCATGAGAACAATCATCTGTAGATACAACTGTATCTTCATGTGAACAAACATCTGTAGATACAACTGTATCTTCATGAGAACAAACATCTGTAGATACAACTGTATCTTCATGAGTACAAACATCTGTAGATACAACTGTATCTTCATGAGAACAAACATCTGTAGATACAACTGTGTCTTCATGAGAACAATCATCTGTAGATACAACTGTGTCTTCATGAGAACAAACATCTGTAGATACAACTGTATCTTCATGAGAACAAACATCTGTAGATACAACTGTATCTTCATGAGAACAAACATCTGTAGATACAACTGTGTCTTCATGAGAACAAACATCTGTAGATACAACTGTATCTTCATGAGAACAAACATCTGTAGATACAACTGTATCTTCATGAGAACAAACATCTGTAGATACAACTGTGTCTTCATGAGAACAAACATCTGTAGATACAACTGTATCTTCATGAGAACAAACATCTGTAGATACAACTGTATCTTCATGAGAACAAACATCTGTAGATACAACTGTGTCTTCATGAGAACAAACATCTGTAGATACAACTGTATCTTCATGAGAACAAACATCTGTAGATACAACTGTATCTTCATGAGAACAATCATCTGTAGATACAACTGTGTCTTCATGAGAACAAACATCTGTAGATACAACTGTATCTTCATGAGAACAAACATCTGTAGATACAACTGTATCTTCATGAGAACAAACATCTGTAGATACAACTGTATCTTCATGAGAACAAACATCTGTAGATACAACTGTATCTTCATGAGAACAAACATCTGTAGATACAACTGTGTCTTCATGTGAACAAACATCTGTAGATACAACTGTGTCTTCATGAGAACAAACATCTGTAGATACAACTGTGTCTTCATGAGAACAAACATCTGTAGATACAACTGTGTCTTCATGAGATCAAACATCTGTAGATTAAACTGTATCTTCATGAGAACAAACATCTGTAGATACAACTGTGTCTTCATGAGAACAAACATCTGTAGATACAACTGTGTCTTCATGAAAACAAACATCTGTAGATACAACTGTGTCTTCATGAGAACAAACATCTGTAGATACAACTGTGTCTTCATGAGAACAAACATCTGTAGATTAAACTGTGTCTTCATGAGAACAAACATCTGTAGATACAACTGTGTCTTCATGAAAACAAACATCTGTAGATACAACTGTGTCTTCATGAGAACAAACATCTGTAGATACAACTGTGTCTTCATGAGAACAAACATCTGTAGATACAACTGTATCTTCATGAGAACAAACATCTGTAGATACAACTGTATCTTCATGAGAACAAACATCTGTAGATACAACTGTATCTTCATGAGTACAAACATCTGTAGATACAACTGTATCTTCATGAGAACAAACATCTGTAGATACAACTGTATCTTCATGTGAACAAACATCTGTAGATACAACTGTATCTTCATGAGAACAAACATCTGTAGATTAAACTGTGTCTTCATGAGAACAAACATCTGTAGATACAACTGTGTCTTCATGAAAACAAACATCTGTAGATACAACTGTGTCTTCATGAGAACAAACATCTGTAGATACAACTGTGTCTTCATGAGAACAAACATCTGTAGATACAACTGTATCTTCATGAGAACAAACATCTGTAGATACAACTGTATCTTCATGAGAACAAACATCTGTAGATACAACTGTATCTTCATGAGTACAAACATCTGTAGATACAACTGTATCTTCATGAGAACAAACATCTGTAGATACAACTGTATCTTCATGTGAACAAACATCTGTAGATACAACTGTATCTTCATGAGAACAAACATCTGTAGATACAACTGTATCTTCATGAGAACAAACATCTGTAGATACAACTGTATCTTCATGAGAACAAACATCTGTAGATACAACTGTATCTTCATGAGAACAAACATCTGTAGATACAACTGTGTCTTCATGAGAACAATCATCTGTAGATACAACTGTATCTTCATGTGAACAAACATCTGTAGATACAACTGTATCTTCATGAGAACAAACATCTGTAGATACAACTGTATCTTCATGAGTACAAACATCTGTAGATACAACTGTATCTTCATGAGAACAAACATCTGTAGATACAACTGTGTCTTCATGAGAACAATCATCTGTAGATACAACTGTGTCTTCATGAGAACAAACATCTGTAGATACAACTGTATCTTCATGAGAACAAACATCTGTAGATACAACTGTATCTTCATGAGAACAAACATCTGTAGATACAACTGTATCTTCATGAGAACAAACATCTGTAGATTAAACTGTATCTTCATGAGAACAAACATCTGTAGATACAACTGTATCTTCATGTGAACAAACATCTGTAGATACAACTGTGTCTTCATGAGATCAAACATCTGTAGATACAACTGTGTCTTCATGAGAACAAACATCTGTAGATACAACTGTATCTTCATGAGAACAAACATCTGTAGATACAACTGTGTCTTCATGAAAACAAACATCTGTAGATACAACTGTGTCTTCATGAGAACAAACATCTGTAGATACAACTGTGTCTTCATGAGAACAAACATCTGTAGATTAAACTGTGTCTTCATGAGAACAAACATCTGTAGATACAACTGTGTCTTCATGAAAACAAACATCTGTAGATACAACTGTGTCTTCATGAGAACAAACATCTGTAGATACAACTGTGTCTTCATGAGAACAAACATCTGTAGATACAACTGTATCTTCATGAGAACAAACATCTGTAGATACAACTGTATCTTCATGAGAACAAACATCTGTAGATACAACTGTATCTTCATGAGTACAAACATCTGTAGATACAACTGTATCTTCATGAGAACAAACATCTGTAGATACAACTGTATCTTCATGTGAACAAACATCTGTAGATACAACTGTATCTTCATGAGAACAAACATCTGTAGATTAAACTGTGTCTTCATGAGAACAAACATCTGTAGATACAACTGTGTCTTCATGAAAACAAACATCTGTAGATACAACTGTGTCTTCATGAGAACAAACATCTGTAGATACAACTGTGTCTTCATGAGAACAAACATCTGTAGATACAACTGTATCTTCATGAGAACAAACATCTGTAGATACAACTGTATCTTCATGAGAACAAACATCTGTAGATACAACTGTATCTTCATGAGATCAAACATCTGTAGATACAACTGTATCTTCATGAGAACAAACATCTGTAGATACAACTGTATCTTCATGTGAACAAACATCTGTAGATACAACTGTATCTTCATGAGAACAAACATCTGTAGATACAACTGTATCTTCATGAGAACAAACATCTGTAGATACAACTGTATCTTCATGAGAACAAACATCTGTAGATACAACTGTATCTTCATGAGAACAAACATCTGTAGATACAACTGTGTCTTCATGAGAACAATCATCTGTAGATACAACTGTATCTTCATGTGAACAAACATCTGTAGATACAACTGTATCTTCATGAGAACAAACATCTGTAGATACAACTGTATCTTCATGAGTACAAACATCTGTAGATACAACTGTATCTTCATGAGAACAAACATCTGTAGATACAACTGTGTCTTCATGAGAACAATCATCTGTAGATACAACTGTGTCTTCATGAGAACAAACATCTGTAGATACAACTGTATCTTCATGAGAACAAACATCTGTAGATACAACTGTGTCTTCATGTGAACAAACATCTGTAGATTAAACTGTGTCTTCATGAGAACAAACATCTGTAGATACAACTGTGTCTTCATGAGAACAAACATCTGTAGATACAACTGTGTCTTCATGAGATCAAACATCTGTAGATTAAACTGTATCTTCATGAGAACAAACATCTGTAGATACAACTGTGTCTTCATGAGAACAAACATCTGTAGATACAACTGTGTCTTCATGAGAACAAACATCTGTAGATACAACTGTGTCTTCATGAGATCAAACATCTGTAGATTAAACTGTATCTTCATGAGAACAAACATCTGTAGATACAACTGTGTCTTCATGAGATCAAACATCTGTAGATACAACTGTATATTCATGAGAACAAACATCTGTAGATTAAACTGTATCTTCATGTGAACAAACATCTGTAGATTAAACTGTATCTTCATGAGAACAAACATCTGTAGATACAACTGTATCTTCATGTGAACAAACATCTGTAGATACAACTGTGTCTTCATGAGAACAAACATCTGTAGATACAACTGTATCTTCATGAGAACAAACATCTGTAGATACAACTGTGTCTTCATGAGATCAAACATCTGTAGATACAACTGTGTCTTCATGAGAACAAACATCTGTAGATACAACTGTATCTTCATGAGAACAAACATCTGTAGATACAACTGTATCTTCATGAGAACAAACATCTG
>NC_141818.1:55464243-55469243 GCF_982586985.1 Callionymus lyra
AGTAACATCTTGAAATAACATCTTGAAATAACATCTTGAAGTAACATATCTTGAAATAACATATGGAAGTAACATCTTGAAATAACATCTTGATATAACATATCTTGAAATAACATCTTGAAATAACATATATTGAAGTAACATCTTGAAATAACATCTTGAAATCACATATCTTGAAGTAACATCTTGAAATAACATCTTGAAACAACATCTTGAAATAACATCTCAAACAACATCTTGAAATAACATCTTGAAACAACATCTTGAAATAACATCTCAAATAACATCTTGAAATAACATCTTGAAACAACATCTTGAAATAACATCTCAAATAACATCTTGAAATAACATCTTGAAATAACATCTTGAAATAACATCTCAAATAACATCTTGAAATAACATCTTGAAACAACATCTTGAAATAACATCTTGAAATAACATCTTGAAATAACATATCTTGAAATAACATCTTGAAACAACATATCTTGAAGTAACATATCTTGAAATCACATATCTTGAAATAACATATCTTGAAATAACATATCTTGAAATCACATATCTTGACATCACATATCTTGAAATAACATATCTTGATATAACATATCTTGAAATAACATCTTGAAACAACATCTTGAAATAACATCTTGAAATAACATCTTGAAATAACATATCTTGATATAACATATCTTGAAACAACATATCTTGAAGTAACATATCTTGAAATCACATATCTTGAAATAACATATCTTGAAATAACATATCTTGAAATCACATATCTTGAAATAACATATCTTGAAATAACATATCTTGATATAACATATCTTGAAATAACATATCTTGAAACAACATCTTGAAATAACATATCTTGAAATCACATATCTTGAAGTAACATCTTGAAATAACATCTTGAAATAACATCTTGAAATAACATATCTTGAAATAACATCTTGAAATAACATCTTGAAATAAAATCTTGAAATAACATATCTTGAAATAACATCTTGAAATAACATCTTGAAATCACATATCTTGAAGTAACATCTTGAAATAACATATCTTGAAATAACATCTTGAAATAACATCTTGAAATAACATCTTGAAATAACATATCTTGAAATAACATCTTGAAATAACATATCTTGAAATAACATCTTGAAATAACATCTTGAAATAACATCTTGAAATAACATATCTTGAAACAACATATCTTGAAATAACATCTTGAAATAACATCTTGAAATAACATCTTGAAGTAACATATCTTGAAATAACATCTTGAAGTAACATCTTGAAATAACATCTTGAAATAACATATCTTGAAATAACATCTTGAAATAACATCTTGAAATAACATCTTGAAATAACATATCTTGAAATAACATCTTGAAATAACATCTTGAAATAACATATCTTGAAGTAACATCTTGAAATAACATCTTGAAGTAACATCTTGAAATAACATATCTTGAAGTAACATCTTGAAATAACATCTTGAAATAACATCTTGAAGTAACATATCTTGAAATAACATCTTGAAGTAACATCTTGAAATAACATCTTGATATAACATATCTTGAAATAACATCTTGAAATAACATATATTGAAGTAACATCTTGAAATAACATCTTGAAATCACATATCTTGAAGTAACATCTTGAAATAACATCTTGAAATAACATATCTTGAAGTAACATAAGCAGAAGCAGGTCTGTCCTGAGGTCTGCAGCTAAGATACTTCATACATGCTTCGTTCCTCCAGCTGAGCTTCACTGAGGTTTGTCCTCTAAGGTTCTACCAATGAGTAAAAACAATGTACTGAGCAGCCAGCAGGGGGCGCACTCTCTTGAACTATAAAAGTGTGGGTCACTCTCATAAACTCCCCCAAATGAACTCAGACACGAACGTCTTTGCTTGTTTCTACTCGTGATGTGAGTGTTGTGCAGGCGAGTCCTGAGCTCTAGACGTTCAGAGACGCGACACCAGAGGCTACGAGTGTCACTCAGAACCAATGACAACATGAGCAGGTTGATGCTTCATGTGTGTTTGTGTGTTTGTTGAGCTTCATGTGTGTTTGTTGAGCTTCATGTGTGTTTGTTGAGCTTCATGTTTGTTTGTGTGTTTGTTGAGCTTCATGTGTGTTTGTTGAGCTTCATGTTTGTTTGTGTGTTTGTTGAGCTTCATGTGTGTTTGTTGAGCTTCATGTGTGTTTGTGTTTGTTGAGCTTCATGTGTGTTTGTTGAGCTTCATGTGTGTTTGTTGAGCTTCATGTGTGTTTGTTGAGCTTCATGTGTGTTTGTTGAGCTTCATGTTTGTTTGTGTGTTTGTTGAGCTTCATGTATGTTTGTTGAGCTTCATGTTTGTTTGTGTGTTTGTTGAGCTTCATGTGTGTTTGTTGAGCTTCATGTTTGTTTGTGTGTTTGTTGAGCTTCATGTGTGTTTGTTGAGCTTCATGTTTGTTTGTGTGTTTGTTGAGCTTCATGTGTGTTTGTTGAGCTTCATGTGTGTTTTTTGAGCTTCATGTTTGTTTGTGTGTTTGTTGAGCTTCATGTGTGTTTGTTGAGCTTCATGTGTGTTTGTTGAGCTTCATGTGTGTTTGTTGAGCTTCATGTTTGTTTGTGTGTTTGTTGAGCTTCATGTGTGTTTGTGTGTTTGTTGAGCTTCATGTGTGTTTGTGTGTTTGTTGAGCTTCATGTTTGTTTGTGTGTTTGTTGAGCTTCATGTGTGTTTGTGTGTTTGTTGAGCTTCATGTTTGTTTGTGTGTTTGTTGAGCTTCATGTGTGTTTGTTGAGCTTCATGTGTGTTGTGTGTTTGTTGAGCTTCATGTGTGTTTGTGTGTTTGTTGAGCTTCATGTGTGTTTGTGTGTTTGTTGAGCTTCATGTGTGTCCGTGAGCTTCATGTGTGTTGTGTGTTTGTTGAGCTTCATGTGTGTTTGTGTGTTTGTTGAGCTTCATGTGTGTTTGTGTGTTTGTTGAGCTTCATGTGTGTTTGTGTGTTTGTTGAGCTTCATGTGTGTTTGTTGAGCTTCATGTGTGTTTGTGTGTTTGTTGAGCTTCATGTGTGTTTGTGTGTTTGTTGAGCTTCATGTGTGTTTGTGTGTTTGAAGACACATGGAGGTCAGAGGTCAGTCCTGATCCTCATGATCTACACACTCGTGAACGATGTCAAACGTTCTAGATTGTATTTGTGTGTGAGGTGTGTAGACCTGAGAGTGTGTTCTACTGCGAGTGTTACAACAACAGCTACTACACACGAAAAGTGTCGACACTTACGGAGACAACAAAGAAGCTCGGGCTGTTTAGGCGACCTTTGACCTCACCTGATCGAAGAGGCGACAGAAGTAAAACGTTATATAGATTTAAACGATATAAAGTAACAGTTCATAACCTCGGTTCTACAAATGCTTCATATAATATTTTACTTTATGTGTTTGTATGACAAACACAAGCTTCAATGTCTTTGTATATAAAACTTTGACAAATTTGTTTGAATAAACATTGTTAAGAGAAAAGTTCTTCTCTCCAGATCCGCGTTAGTTCTTCTGGTTCTTCTGGTTCTTCTGGTTCTTATGATGTGAAGAAGTTTGTGTTTATTAACGTTTTACTAGGAGACGCTGCTTCTGTTTCTTGACACACACTGCACTCTAGTGGCGATTGTAGGAACTTAAAGATACTTTTACTACAGTTTTAACAGTGTGTTTATTATTTATATGTATTTGTATTGATATTTATATTTATATTTATATTTTTATTTTATTTTTATTTTTATTTTTATTTTTATTTTTATTTTTATTTTTATTTTTATTTTTATTTTTATTTTTATTTTTATTTTTATTTTTATTTTTATTTTTATTTTTATTTTTATTTTTATTTTTATTGTTTTGGTGTGAATTCTTCCATGTCTATCGAGTTCTACATCATTTGGTGCTCCGCCCTCTAACTGCTTCGCTATTGGTTTATCCTCAAGGTCCTGCTTGGTCTGAGAAAGCTTAATAAACTCGCCACCCAGCTGGTCAGTCCACTTCCTGTGGAATCCCCGCCGCACTTCCTCCTTTACAACTCAGCAGGAAAGCTGCTGACAGAAGATGCAAATGAAACTGATGGCAGGAAGGAGTGAGATCATGAACATGTATGACTGTGTCTCGCTTCCCAGTGTCATTGGACAGCGCCGGGAGCCTTCGAGGCCTGTCGACCCATGTCGAGTTACAAGACGGATCCTAACTCCCTGTTTGGATCCGAGAGGGGGTCGAAGCAGAGAGGCGAACTTGGCCGGTTTCTCGCTTGACGTCCTCCTGCCGCCTCTTCATTGCCGTGGCAAACCGCATAGAGTTGGAGCTCCAGTCCCCCCAGCATCCCCAGTTGCGCCTTGTTTCATATGTGGACTAGGAGTCGGACCCTACTGCCGTGTGGATGTGGTGGACTGGAGGCTCAGGGTCCCGGCACCAGCGATCCTGGACCTCGGCTTTTGGCAGCCTGTAGCTCTGTTGACGGCAATGTTGTTCAAAGAGAATATACAGGGGGGGGTTCAGGTGCCGTCCCTCGCAAACAACATGGCTCTCCTATGCGGTGCACTGGACAGGCTCACGTTGATGAGCTGGGACTAGCAGATGCGAGAGAGGTCAAGGACTCGCTCTCCTCAGGATGTCGCAGGCATATGTGATCCGGGGAGGGAGACTCCGCAACCCTGGACAGCTGGACCTCCTGCATTTGTGGCTGGACTTAGACACAGCGCTCTTTTTTCGTTGCGGAGCTCCGGCAGATGGTGGCACTGCAAGAGTCTGTGCAGCTCCGGGATCATCTTCATGGACGGGATAAGGAGGCTCGGCGTCGCTTCACCCTCAGTACTGGAGGGATCCAGCAGCAGCACGTCGTTCCGTCTGGCGCTGACGTCCACAAAGAGAGCGAGTGAGCTTTGTGGACGAGGAGTCTTTTGGTATCATTGCGCCCAAACCCAGCGCTCCGCCCAAAGGTTCTCAGCTCCTCCTTCCGGGCAACAACTCTC
>NC_141818.1:55484243-55496743 GCF_982586985.1 Callionymus lyra
AATTTGTTAGTTTTGTTACTTTTGTTACTTTTGTTACTTTTGTTAGCTTTGTTAGTTTTGTTAGCTTTGTTAGCTTTGTTAGTTTTGTTAGCTTTGTTAGCTTTGTTACTTTTGTTAGTTTTGTTAGTTTTGTTAGTTTTGTTAGTTTTGTTAGTTTTGTTAGCTTTGTTAGTTTTGTTAGTTTTGTTAGCTTTGTTACTTTTGTTACTTTTGTTACTTTTGTTACTTTTGTTACTTTTGTTAGTTTTGTTACTTTTGTTAGTTTTGTTAGTTTTGTTAGCTTTGTTAGCTTTGTTACTTTTGTTACTTTTGTTACTTTTGTTACTTTTGTTAGCTTTGTTAGTTTTGTTAGTTTTGTTAGCTTTGTTAGTTTTGTTAGCTTTGTTAGTTTTGTTAGCTTTGTTAGTTTTGTTAGCTTTGTTAGTTTTGTTAGTTTTGTTAGCTTTGTTACTTTTGTTACTTTTGTTAGTTTTGTTACTTTTGTTAGTTTTGTTAGTTTTGTTAGTTTTGTTAGTTTTGTTAGCTTTGTTAGTTTTGTTAGTTTTGTTAGTTTTGTTAGCTTTGTTAGTTTTGTTAGTTTTGTTAAATTTGTTAGTTTTGTTAGCTTTGTTAGTTTTGTTACTTTTGTTACTTTTGTTACTTTTGTTAGCTTTGTTAGTTTTGTTAGCTTTGTTAGCTTTGTTAGTTTTGTTAGCTTTGTTAGCTTTGTTACTTTTGTTAGTTTTGTTAGTTTTGTTAGTTTTGTTAGTTTTGTTAGCTTTGTTAGTTTTGTTAGTTTTGTTAGCTTTGTTACTTTTGTTACTTTTGTTACTTTTGTTACTTTTGTTACTTTTGTTAGTTTTGTTACTTTTGTTACTTTTGTTAGTTTTGTTAGCTTTGTTAGCTTTGTTACTTTTGTTACTTTTGTTACTTTTGTTACTTTTGTTAGCTTTGTTAGTTTTGTTAGTTTTGTTAGCTTTGTTAGTTTTGTTAGCTTTGTTAGTTTTGTTAGCTTTGTTAGTTTTGTTAGTTTTGTTAGCTTTGTTACTTTTGTTACTTTTGTTAGTTTTGTTACTTTTGTTAGTTTTGTTAGTTTTGTTAGTTTTGTTAGTTTTGTTAGCTTTGTTAGTTTTGTTAGTTTTGTTAGTTTTGTTAGTTTTGTTAGTTTTGTTAGCTTTGTTATTTTTGTTACTTTTGTTACTTTTGTTACTTTTGTTACTTTTGTTAGCTTTGTTAGTTTTGTTAGTTTTGTTAGCTTTGTTAGTTTTGTTAGCTTTGTTAGTTTTGTTAGCTTTGTTAGTTTTGTTAGCTTTGTTAGCTTTGTTAGTTTTGTTAGCTTTGTTAGTTTTGTTAGCTTTGTTAGTTTTGTTAGTTTTGTTAAATTTGTTAGTTTTGTTAGCTTTGTTAGTTTTGTTACTTTTGTTACTTTTGTTAGTTTTGTTAGCTTTGTTAGTTTTGTTAGCTTTGTTAGCTTTGTTAGTTTTGTTAGCTTTGTTAGCTTTGTTACTTTTGTTACTTTTGTTAGTTTTGTTAGTTTTGTTAGTTTTGTTAGTTTTGTTACTTTTGTTAGTTTTGTTAGCTTTGTTAGTTTTGTTAGCTTTGTTAGCTTTGTTACTTTTGTTAGCTTTGTTAGCTTTGTTACTTTTGTTACTTTTGTTACTTTTGTTACTTTTGTTAGTTTTGTTAGTTTTGTTAGTTTTGTTAGCTTTGTTAGTTTTGTTAGTTTTGTTAAATTTGTTAGTTTTGTTAGCTTTGTTAGTTTTGTTACTTTTGTTACTTTTGTTACTTTTGTTAGCTTTGTTAGTTTTGTTAGCTTTGTTAGCTTTGTTAGTTTTGTTAGCTTTGTTAGCTTTGTTACTTTTGTTAGTTTTGTTAGTTTTGTTAGTTTTGTTAGTTTTGTTAGCTTTGTTAGTTTTGTTAGTTTTGTTAGCTTTGTTACTTTTGTTACTTTTGTTACTTTTGTTACTTTTGTTACTTTTGTTAGTTTTGTTACTTTTGTTACTTTTGTTAGTTTTGTTAGCTTTGTTAGCTTTGTTACTTTTGTTACTTTTGTTACTTTTGTTACTTTTGTTAGCTTTGTTAGTTTTGTTAGTTTTGTTAGCTTTGTTAGTTTTGTTAGCTTTGTTAGTTTTGTTAGCTTTGTTAGTTTTGTTAGTTTTGTTAGCTTTGTTACTTTTGTTACTTTTGTTAGTTTTGTTACTTTTGTTAGTTTTGTTAGTTTTGTTAGTTTTGTTAGTTTTGTTAGCTTTGTTAGTTTTGTTAGTTTTGTTAGTTTTGTTAGTTTTGTTAGTTTTGTTAGCTTTGTTATTTTTGTTACTTTTGTTACTTTTGTTACTTTTGTTACTTTTGTTAGCTTTGTTAGTTTTGTTAGTTTTGTTAGCTTTGTTAGTTTTGTTAGCTTTGTTAGTTTTGTTAGCTTTGTTAGTTTTGTTAGCTTTGTTAGCTTTGTTAGTTTTGTTAGCTTTGTTAGTTTTGTTAGCTTTGTTAGTTTTGTTAGTTTTGTTAAATTTGTTAGTTTTGTTAGCTTTGTTAGTTTTGTTACTTTTGTTACTTTTGTTAGTTTTGTTAGCTTTGTTAGTTTTGTTAGCTTTGTTAGCTTTGTTAGTTTTGTTAGCTTTGTTAGCTTTGTTACTTTTGTTACTTTTGTTAGTTTTGTTAGTTTTGTTAGTTTTGTTAGTTTTGTTACTTTTGTTAGTTTTGTTAGCTTTGTTAGTTTTGTTAGCTTTGTTAGCTTTGTTACTTTTGTTAGCTTTGTTAGCTTTGTTACTTTTGTTACTTTTGTTACTTTTGTTACTTTTGTTAGTTTTGTTAGTTTTGTTAGTTTTGTTAGTTTTGTTAGCTTTGTTAGTTTTGTTAGCTTTGTTAGCTTTGTTACTTTTGTTACTTTTGTAACTTTTGTTAGTTTTGTTAGTTTTGTTAGTTTTGTTAGTTTTGTTAGTTTTGTTACTTTTGTTACTTTTGTTACTTTTGTTAGTTTTGTTAGCTTTGTTAGTTTTGTTAGCTTTGTTAGCTTTGTTACTTTTGTTACTTT
The DNA here is from genome assembly GCF_982586985.1 of Callionymus lyra. Taxonomy (NCBI): domain Eukaryota; kingdom Metazoa; phylum Chordata; class Actinopteri; order Syngnathiformes; family Callionymidae; genus Callionymus; species Callionymus lyra. The sequence goes on from NC_141818.1 coordinate 55,487,254, forward strand.
TGTTACTTTTGTTACTTTTGTTATTTTTGTTACTTTTGTTACTTTTGTTACTTTTGTTACTTTTGTTACTTTTGTTACTTTTGTTAGTTCACTGTCAATGTTCAGCGACGCTGGTCTTTCACGATCAAAGATTACAGAGAAGATCCGCTGAAGACGTTCACTGGTCTGATGATGTTCTTCAAAGATGACGCGACATCTGTGAAGAACATCAGACGAACTTTACAAGTTTCTTTATTTCATTGAAGTGCATGAGAAGCAGTTTGAGTCTAAAGATAGAAAAGAGAGAAAAGCCCAGAAGCTCCTCACGTGGACCTTCATCTGAAACCAAGAGGTTCTTCTGGAAGTGGAACAAGTGTCTGAAGTTCTGCTGTGAAGTGAAAACGATCTGCTCTCAAAACACACTTGAGTTCAGTGACTGTCAATCAAACTCTGAGGCAGCAATTTCACAAAGTCTGGTCACATGACGCTTAGAAAACGACTTCATTTCTTCATTTGTTCGAATGACTTGATGTTTGTGAACGAAACGCTGAAAACACAGCAGACCTGGACCTTCTGGACCTTCTGGACCTTCTGGACCTTCTGGACCTTCTGGACCTTCTGGACCTTCTGGACCTTCTGACGACTAAAGGATCAACAAACAGACATGAAGTTTTGAAAACACTTTGATGCTAAAAATAAACCTGAGGATCTAAACGTGGATTCATTTCTAGCCTCGTGACCAGAACTATCATGAACAGTTACTATCATGAACTGTTACTATCATGAACTGTTACTATGATGAACAGTTACTATCATGAACATTTACAATCATGAACTGTTACTATCATGAACAGTTACTATCATGAACTGTTACTATCATGAACTGTTACTATGATGAACAGTTACTATCATGAACATTTACAATCATGAACTGTTACTATCATGAACAGTTACTATCATGAACTGTTACTATCATGAACATTTACAATCATGAACTGTTACTATCATGAACTGTTACTATCATGAACAGTTACTATCATGAACAGTTACTATCATGAACAGTTACTATCATGAACAGTTACTATCATGAACAGTTACTATCATGAACAGTTACTATCATGAACTGTTACTATCATGAACTGTTACTATCATGAACAGTTACTATCATGAACAGTTACTATCATGAACTGTTACTATCATGAACAGTTACTATCATGAACAGTTACTATCATGAACTGTTACTATCATGAACAGTTACTATCATGAACTGTTACTATCATGAACTGTTACTATCATGAACAGTTACTATCATGAACAGTTACTATCATGAACAGCTACTATCATCAACAGCTACTATCATCAACAGCTACTATCATCAACAGCTACTATCATCAACAGCTACTATCATCAACAGTTACTATCATCAACAGCTACTATCATCAACAGCTACTATCATGAACAGTTACTATCATGAACAGTTACTATCATGAACAGTTACTATCATGAACTGTTACTATCATGAACAGTTACTATCATGAACTGTTACTATCATGAACAGTTACTATCATCAACAGCTACTATCATCAACAGCTACTATCATCAACAGTTACTATCATCAACAGCTACTATCATCAACAGCTACTATCATGAACAGTTACTATCATGAACAGTTACTATCATGAACAGTTACTATCATGAACTGTTACTATCATGAACAGTTACTATCATGAACTGTTACTATCATGAACAGTTACTATCATCAACAGCTACTATCATCAACAGCTACTATCATCAACAGCTACTATCATCAACAGTTACTATCATCAACAGTTACTATCATCAACAGCTACTATCATGAACAGCTACTATCATCAACAGCTACTATCATCAACAGCTACTATCATCAACAGTTACTATCATCAACAGTTACTATCATCAACAGCTACTATCATGAACAGCTACTATCATGAACAGCTACTATCATCAACAGCTACTATCATCAACAGTTACTATCATCAACAGTTACTATCATCAACAGCTACTATCATCAACAGCTACTATCATCAACAGTTACTATCATCAACAGCTGCTATCATCAACAGTTACTATCATCAACAGTTACTATCATCAACAGCTACTATCATCAACAGATACTATCATCAATAGTTACTATCATCAACAGTTACTATCATCAACAGTTACTATCATCAACAGCTACTATCATCAACAGTTACTATCATCAACAGCTACTATCATCAACAGCTACTATCATCAACAGTTACTATCATCAACAGTTACTATCATCAACAGCTACTATCATCAACAGCTACTATCATCAACAGCTACTATCATCAACAGCTACTATCATCAACAGTTACTATCATCAACAGCTACTATCATCAACAGCTGCTATCATCAACAGTTACTATCATCAACAGCTACTATCATCAACAGCTACTATCATCAACAGCTACTATCATCAACAGCTACTATCATCAACAGCTACTATCATCAACAGCTACTATCATCAACAGCTACTATCATCAACACACGAGCCTGGATTAGAAGCAGAAGCTGTTATTGTCGACACATTACTGCTCATTACAACATATTGTGAGGAGGATTGTTTTGCGTGTCCAGAGGTTTAAGTGATTAAAGCTCCCAGATGTTCACAACATTGAGCTTTGATTAATAACAACACAAACCTCCTCATTCACTGGATTGTGTTGCTGGTAGTTGTGCGTTTGCTGTCGAGGGATTAAGATTAAAACAACTCAGATTAACATCCTGACATTAAGAGATAATATTGGTTTATTTTCACTCCAGAAGTATTTTGTTCACGACTCGCCTGAAGCAGATCTTCTGTGTTTCAATATTCATTATATTCATTATATTCGTTATATTCATTATATTCATTATATTATAATGATATTAAAATGATATTATAATGATATTATAATGATATTAAAATGATATTATATACGAGTCCATCTCCTGCGTCCACAGCAATGTTATGAAAAACAACAAGTCTATGAAAGCTCTTCTTAATCTTCTTCTTATTGATCAAATACATAATCTTTATTTTTATTGCTATTATTTTTTGACAGTTGCTTTAAAAACCTCTTCCTCACGATGAACTCTGACCTCTGACCTCTGATCTGAGGTTTCATGGCTGCAGGAGCAGAGAAGAGGAAACGAAGACAGGAGGCGTCGCTCGCGTCTTCAAAACTACAAACCTGTGGATTCACCACTTATTGAGCTGGAAATATATTACATTACATTAGATTACATTAGGTTTTTGCAACATAAACCAGTTTAATTTGGGATGAATTAAGTTAATCTAATCTAATACTTGAAAACCTTCCGGTGAAGAGTTTATGTTTTATTGTAAATGTTTTAAAACAAACACTTTCAACTCATGCGTCTCAGAACAAACTGATGAATAAACAAAGTTCAAACTACACTGGTGAAAAAGAGGTCAAAGGTCACGGATGATCTTCTGTCAATCAACACAGCAGGTGAGATGTGTCGTGATGTCATGGATGTTAGAGACTGAACATGTAATAACATGTAATAACATGTAATAACATGTTTATGAGACTCGAACACGTGAACAAACCTCTCAACTCAAGAGTTCATCTAACATCTAGACTTTCTAACTTCATAAAGTGTCTCCAGGACTTATTGATGATCACGTCCTCCTCCGCCATGATGGCAGTCTTCAATCAGGTCCTCAGCAGAGGCTGCAGGTCAAAGGTCGACACAGGAGTGAGAGACACGTGTTTTCTCCTAAACCTGTGAGTCTTTGTTGCTGCAGATGTTCATGAGCTGCTCACGTCACAGTGTCATTACAGTGTCATTACAGTGTCATTACAGTGTCATTACAGTGTCATTACAGTGTCATAACAGTGTCATTACAGTGTCATAACAGTGTCATAACAGTGTCATTACAGTGTCATAACAGTGTCATTACAGTGTCATTACAGTGTCATAACAGTGTCATAAAAGTGTCATTACAGTGTCATAACAGTGTCATTACAGTGTCATAACAGTGTCATAACAGTGTCATTACAGTGTCATTACAGTGTCATAACAGTGTCATTACAGTGTCATAACAGTGTCATTACAGTGTCATAACAGTGTCATTACAGTGTCATAACAGTGTCATTACAGTGTCATTACAGTGTCATAACAGTGTCATTACAGTGTCATTACAGTGTCATAACAGTGTCATAACAGTGTCATTACAGTGTCATTACAGTGTCATAACAGTGGCATTACAGTGTCATAACAGTGTCATTACAGTGTCATAACAGTGTCATTACAGTGTCATTACAGTGTCATAACAGTGTCATTACAGTGTCATAACAGTGTCATTACAGTGTCATAACAGTGTCATTACAGTGTCATAACAGTGTCATTACAGTGTCATTACAGTGTCATAACAGTGTCATAACAGTGTCATTACAGTGTCATAACAGTGTCATAACCGTGTCATTACAGTGTCATAACAGTGTCATAACAGTGTTATAACAGTGTCATAACAGTGTCATTACAGTGTCATAACAGTGTCATAACAGTGTCATTACAGTGTCATAACAGTGTCATAACAGTGTCATAACAGTGTCATTACAGTGTCATTACAGTGTCATAACAGTGTCATAACAGTGTCATTACAGTGTCATTACAGTGTCATAACAGTGTCATTACAGTGTCATAACAGTGTCGTCGCAGTGTCATTACAGTGTCATAACAGTGTCATAACAGTGTCATTACAGTGTCATAACAGTGTCATAACAGTGTCATTACAGTGTCATAACAGTGTCATTACAGTGTCATTACAGTGTCATAACAGTGTCGTCGCAGTGTCATTACAGTGTCATAACAGTGTCGTCGCAGTGTCATTACAGTGTCATAACAGTGTCATAACAGTGTCATTACAGTGTCATAACAGTGTCATTACAGTGTCATTACAGTGTCATAACAGTGTCATTACAGTGTCATAACAGTGTCATTACAGTGTCATTACAGTGTCATAACAGTGTCATAACAGTGTCGTCACAGTGTCGTCACAGTGTCGTCACAGTGTCATAACAGTGTCGTGACAGTGTCTTCACAGTGTCGTCACAGTGTCTTCACAGTGTCATAACAGTGTCGTGACAGTGTCTTCACAGTGTCGTCACAGTGTCGTCACAGTGTCGTCACAGTGTCGTCACAGTGTCTTCACAGTGTTGTCACAGTTTCTTCACAGTGTCTTCACAGTGTCTTCACAGTGTCTTCACAGTGTTGTCACAGTGTCTTCACAGTGTCTTCACAGTGTCTTCACAGTGTCGTCACAGTGTCGTCACAGTGTCGTCACAGTGTCTTCACAGTGTCGTCACAGTGTCTTCACAGTGTCTTCACAGTGTCTTCACAGTGTCGTCACAGTGTCGTCACAGTGTCGTCACAGTGTCGTCACAGTGTCGTCACAGTGTCTTCACAGTGTCTTCACAGTGTCGTCACAGTGTCGTCACAGTGTCGTCACAGTGTCGTCACAGTGTCGTCACAGTGTCGTCACAGTGTCTTCACAGTGTCGTCACAGTGTCGTCACAGTGTCGTCACAGTGTCGTCACAGTGTCGTCACAGTGTCTTCACAGTGTCGTCACAGTGTCGTCACAGTGTCGTCACAGTGTCGTCACAGTGTCGTCACAGTGTCTTCACAGTGTCTTCACAGTGTCTTCACAGTGTCGTCACAGTGTCGTCACAGTGTCGTCACAGTGTCGTCACAGTGTCTTCACAGTGTCTTCACAGTGTCGTCACAGTGTCGTCACAGTGTCTTCACAGTGTCGTCACAGTGTCTTCACAGTGTCTTCACAGTGTCTTCACAGTGTCGTCACAGTGTCGTCACAGTGTCGTCACAGTGTCGTCACAGTGTCTTCACAGTGTCTTCACAGTGTCGTCACAGTGTCGTCACAGTGTCTTGACAGTGTCGTCACAGTGTCGTCACAGTGTCGTCACAGTGTCGTCACAGTGTCTTCACAGTGTCGTCACAGTGTCATGACAGTGTCGTGACAGTGTCGTCACAGTGTCGTCACAGTGTCGTCACAGTGTCGTCACAGTGTCGTCACAGTGTCGTCACAGTGTCATAACAGTGTCGTGACAGTGTCTTCACAGTGTCGTCACAGTGTCGTCACAGTGTCGTCACAGTGTCTTCACAGTGTCTTCATAGTGTCTTCACAGTGTCTTCACAGTGTCTTCACAGTGTCGTCACAGTGTCTGCTGCTGCTGCTGCTGCTGCTGCTGCTGCTGCTGCTGATCACCAGCCTTCTCTGCTGCACGTCCATCAGCAACTCAACCACAACCTCCAGAAACCAGATCCCAGGTCAGCAGCTGTCGTGTGCAGATGTAACTGGATCCACCTGAGGTCATGTGACGAGCAGATGACAGCTGCGTCGCCACGGAGACCACGAGTCTCCTTTTTTAATGCCACGATTCATGGTATGAAAGGATGAATTATGGTATGAAAGGATGAATTATGGTATGAAAGCATGAATTATGGTATGAAAGGATGGATTATGGTATGAAAGCATGAATTATGGTATGAAAGGATGGATTATGGTATGAAAGCATGAATTATGGTATGAAAGCATGAATTATGGTATGAAAGCATGAATTATGGTATGAAAGCATGAATTATGGTATGAAAGCATGAATTATGGTATGAAAGCATGAATTATGGTATGAAAGGATGGATTATGGTATGAAAGGATGGATTATGGTATGAAAGGATGAATTATGGTATGAAAGCATGAATTATGGTATGAAAGCATGAATTATGGTATGAAAGGATGGATTATGGTATGAAAGCATGAATTATGGTATGAAAGCATGAATTATGGTATGAAAGGATGGATTATGGTATGAAAGGATGAACTATGTATGAAAGCATGAATTATGGTATGAAAGCATGAATTATGGTATGAAAGCATGAATTATGGTATGAAAGGATGAATTATGGTATGAAAGCATGAATTATGGTATGAAAGGATGAATTATGGTATGAAAGCATGAATTATGGTATGAAAGGATGAATTATGGTATGAAAGCATGAATTATGGTATGAAAGCATGAATTATGGTATAAAAGGATGAATTATGGTATGAAAGGATGAATTATGGTATGAAAGCATGAATTATGGTATGAAAGGATGGATTATGGTATGAAAGGATGGATTATGGTATGAAAGGATGAATTATGGTATGAAAGCATGAATTATGGTATGAAAGCATGAATTATGGTATGAAAGGATGGATTATGGTATGAAAGCATGAATTATGGTATGAAAGGATGGATTATGGTATGAAAGCATGAATTATGGTATGAAAGCATGAATTATGGTATGAAAGGATGGATTATGGTATGAAAGCATGAATTATGGTATGAAAGCATGAATTATGGTATGAAAGGATGAACTATGTATGAAAGCATGAATTATGGTATGAAAGCATGAATTATGGTATGAAAGCATGAATTATGGTATGAAAGGATGAATTATGGTATGAAAGCATGAATTATGGTATGAAAGGATGAATTATGGTATGAAAGCATGAATTATGGTATGAAAGCATGAATTATGGTATGAAAGGATGAATTATGGTATGAAAGCATGAATTATGGTATGAAAGCATGAATTATGGTATGAAAGCATGAACTATGTATGAAAGCATGAATTATGGTATGAAAGCATGAATTATGGTATGAAAGCATGAATTATGGTATGAAAGCATGAACTATGTATGAAAGCATGAATTATGGTATGAAAGCATGAATTATGGTATGAAAGCATGGATTATGGTATGAAAGCATGAATTATGGTATGAAAGCATGAATTATGGTATGAAAGCATGAATTATTGGATGAAAGCATGAATTATGGTATGAAAGGATGAATTATGGTATGAAAGCATGAATTATGTTATGAAAGCATGAATTATGGTATGAAAGCATGAATTATGGTATGAAAGGATGGATTATGGTATGAAAGGATGAATTATGGTATGAAAGCATGAATTATGGTATGAAAGCATGAATTATGGTATGAAAGGATGGATTATGGTATGAAAGCATGAATTATGGTATGAAAGGATGGATTATGGTATGAAAGCGTGAATTATGGTATGAAAGCATGAATTATGGTATGAAAGCATGAATTATTGGATGAAAGCATGAATTATGGTATGAAAGGATGAATTATGGTATGAAAGCATGAATTATGTTATGAAAGCATGAATTATGGTATGAAAGCATGAATTATGGTATGAAAGGATGGATTATGGTATGAAAGCATGAATTATGGTATGAAAGCATGAATTATGGTATGAAAGCATGAATTATGGTATGAAAGCATGAATTATGGTATGAAAGCATGAATTATGGTATGAAAGGATGAATTATGGTATGAAAGGATGGATTATGGTATGAAAGCATGAATTATGGTATGAAAGCATGAATTATGGTATGAAAGGATGGATTATGGTATGAAAGCATGAATTATGGTATGAAAGCATGAATTATGGTATGAAAGGATGGATTATGGTATGAAAGGATGAATTATGGTATGAAAGCATGAATTATGGTATGAAAGCATGAATTATGGTATGAAAGCATGAATTATGGTATGAAAGGATGAATTATGGTATGAAAGGATGAATTATGGTATGAAAGGATGAATTATGGTATGAAAGGATGGATTATGGTATGAAAGCATGAATTATGGTATGAAAGCATGAATTATGGTATGAAAGCATGAATTATGGTATGAAAGGATGGATTATGGTATGAAAGGATGAATTATGGTATGAAAGCATGAATTATGGTATGAAAGCATGAATTATGGTATGAAAGCATGAATTATTGTATGAAAGGATGAATTATGGTATGAAAGCATGAATTATGGTATGAAAGCATGAATTATTGTATGAAAGGATGAATTATTGTATGAAAGCATGAATTATGGTATGAAAGGATGAATTCAGTGTCGTTCATGTGATGAAGGATCAGTTCGTGTTTGTTTTTCTTCAACAAAGAGACAAAACTCCAGAGAAACATCAAAGCTTCAACATCTTCAACAAAACCAGAGAAGAAGAAAAGCTCATGGAGCAGCTGACAGGAAACATGACTCGTGGTGACTATCCTGATTCCCCCTGACTCCCCCTGACTCCCCCTGACGCCCCTGACTCCCCCTGACGCCCCTGACTCCCCCTGACTCCCCCTGACTCCCCTTGACTCCCCCTGACTCCCCCTGACTCCCCCTGACTCCCTCTGACTCCCCCTGACCCCCCTGATTCCCCCTGACTCCCCCTGACTCCCCCTGACCCCCCTGACTCCCCCTGACTCCCCCTGACTCCCCCTGACGCCCCTGACTCCCCCTGACTCCCCCTGACTCCCCTTGACTCCCCCTGACTCCCCCTGACTCCCCCTGACTCCCTCTGACTCCCCCTGACCCCCCTGATTCCCCCTGACTCCCCCTGACT
>NC_141818.1:55501743-55516743 GCF_982586985.1 Callionymus lyra
CCCTCTCGTGACACCACTTGTAACATCCAAGAGTCAGGAGACCATCCCTCTCGTGACACCACTTGTAACATCCAAGAGTCAGAAGACCATCCCTCTCGTGACACCACTTGTAACATCCAAGAGTCAGAAGACCATCCCTCTCGTGACACCACTTGTAACATCCAAGAGTCAGGAGACCATCCCTCTCGTGACACCACTTGTAACATCCAAGAGTCAGAAGACCATCCCTCTCGTGACACCACTTGTAACATCCAAGAGTCAGGAGACCATCCCTCTCGTGACACCACTTGTAACATCCAAGAGTCAGAAGACCATCCCTCTCGAGACACCACTTGTAACATCCAAGAGTCAGAAGACCATCCCTCTCGTGACACCACTTGTAACATCCAAGAGTCAGAAGACCATCCCTCTCGTGACACCACTTGTAACATCCAAGAGTCAGGAGACCATCCCTCTCGTGACACCACTTGTAACATCCAAGAGTCAGAAGACCATCCCTCTCGTGACACCACTTGTAACATCCAAGAGTCAGAAGACCATCCCTCTCGTGACACCACTTGTAACATCCAAGAGTCAGAAGACCATCCCTCTCGTGACACCACTTGTAACATCCAAGAGTCAGGAGACCATCCCTCTCGTGACACCACTTGTAACATCCAAGAGTCAGGAGACCATCCCTCTCGTGACACCACTTGTAACATCCAAGAGTCAGAAGACCATCCCTCTCGTGACACCACTTGTAACATCCAAGAGTCAGAAGACCATCCCTCTCGTGACACCACTTGTAACATCCAAGAGTCAGAAGACCATCCCTCTCGTGACACCACTTGTAACATCCAAGAGTCAGAAGACCATCCCTCTCGTGACACCACTTGTAACATCCAAGAGTCAGGAGACCATCCCTCTCGTGACACCACTTGTAACATCCAAGAGTCAGAAGACCATCCCTCTCGTGACACCACTTGTAACATCCAAGAGTCAGAAGACCATCCCTCTCGAGACACCACTTGTAACATCCAAGAGTCAGAAGACCATCCCTCTCGTGACACCACTTGTAACATCCAAGAGTCAGAAGACCATCCCTCTCGTGACACCACTTGTAACATCCAAGAGTCAGGAGACCATCCCTCTCGTGACACCACTTGTAACATCCAAGAGTCAGAAGACCATCCCTCTCGTGACACCACTTGTAACATCCAAGAGTCAGAAGACCATCCCTCTCGTGACACCACTTGTAACATCCAAGAGTCAGGAGACCATCCCTCTCGTGACACCACTTGTAACATCCAAGAGTCAGAAGACCATCCCTCTCGTGACACCACTTGTAACATCCAAGAGTCAGAAGACCATCCCTCTCGTGACACCACTTGTAACATCCAAGAGTCAGGAGACCATCCCTCTCGTGACACCACTTGTAACATCCAAGAGTCAGAAGACCATCCCTCTCGTGACACCACTTGTAACATCCAAGAGTCAGGAGACCATCCCTCTCGTGACACCACTTGTAACATCCAAGAGTCAGAAGACCATCCCTCTCGTGACACCACTTGTAACATCCAAGAGTCAGAAGACCATCCCTCTCGTGACACCACTTGTAACATCCAAGAGTCAGAAGACCATCCCTCTCGTGACACCACTTGTAACATCCAAGAGTCAGAAGACCATCCCTCTCGTGACACCACTTGTAACATCCAAGAGTCAGAAGACCATCCCTCTCGTGACACCACTTGTAACATCCAAGAGTCAGAAGACCATCCCTCTCGTGACACCACTTGTAACATCCAAGAGTCAGGAGACCATCCCTCTCGTGACACCACTTGTAACATCCAAGAGTCAGGAGACCATCCCTCTCGTGACACCACTTGTAACATCCAAGAGTCAGAAGACCATCCCTCTCGTGACACCACTTGTAACATCCAAGAGTCAGAAGACCATCCCTCTCGTGACACCACTTGTAACATCCAAGAGTCAGAAGACCATCCCTCTCGTGACACCACTTGTAACATTCAAGAGTCAGAAGACCATCCCTCTCGTGACACCACTTGTAACATCCAAGAGTCAGAAGACCATCCCTCTCGTGACACCACTTGTAACATCCAAGAGTCAGGAGACCATCCCTCTCGTGACACCACTTGTAACATCCAAGAGTCAGAAGACCATCCCTCTCGTGACACCACTTGTAACATCCAAGAGTCAGAAGACCATCCCTCTCGTGACACCACTTGTAACATCCAAGAGTCAGAAGACCATCCCTCTCGTGACACCACTTGTAACATCCAAGAGTCAGAAGACCATCCCTCTCGTGACACCACTTGTAACATCCAAGAGTCAGGAGACCATCCCTCTCGTGACACCACTTGTAACATCCAAGAGTCAGGAGACCATCCCTCTCGTGACACCACTTGTAACATCCAAGAGTCAGAAGACCATCCCTCTCGTGACACCACTTGTAACATCCAAGAGTCAGAAGACCATCCCTCTCGTGACACCACTTGTAACATCCAAGAGTCAGAAGACCATCCCTCTCGTGACACCACTTGTAACATCCAAGAGTCAGAAGACCATCCCTCTCGTGACACCACTTGTAACATCCAAGAGTCAGGAGACCATCCCTCTCGTGACACCACTTGTAACATCCAAGAGTCAGAAGACCATCCCTCTCGTGACACCACTTGTAACATCCAAGAGTCAGAAGACCATCCCTCTCGTGACACCACTTGTAACATCCAAGAGTCAGGAGACCATCCCTCTCGTGACACCACTTGTAACATCCAAGAGTCAGAAGACCATCCCTCTCGTGACACCACTTGTAACATCCAAGAGTCAGAAGACCATCCCTCTCGTGACACCACTTGTAACATCCAAGAGTCAGGAGACCATCCCTCTCGTGACACCACTTGTAACATCCAAGAGTCAGAAGACCATCCCTCTCGTGACACCACTTGTAACATCCAAGAGTCAGGAGACCATCCCTCTCGTGACACCACTTGTAACATCCAAGAGTCAGAAGACCATCCCTCTCGTGACACCACTTGTAACATCCAAGAGTCAGAAGACCATCCCTCTCGTGACACCACTTGTAACATCCAAGAGTCAGAAGACCATCAATGAACAAATTATTATTATTTAGTAAATATATTTCTGTGTTGAAAGCACAAGAAAATACTATAAAATATAAAATAATGAGAACCATAGACTCAAGTTAAGTTAGCATTAGTATAGTTAGCTTGAGTTTAGTTAGCACTAGTCTAGTTAGCATTAGTTTGGTTAGCTTGAGTTTAGTTAGCGTTAGTCTAGTTAGCGTTAGTTTGGTTAGCTCGAGTTTGGTTAGCTTTAGTCTAGTTGGCATTAGTTTGCTTAGCTTAAGTATATTTAATTTTAATTGAGTTAGCTTTTGTATAGTTAGCATTAGTTTGGTTAGCTTTAGTCTAGTTATCATTAGTTTGGTTAGCTTTAGTCTAGTTAGCATTAGTTTGGTTAGCTTTAGTCTAGTTATCATTAGTTTGGTTAGCATTAGTTCGGTTAGCTCGAGTTTGTTAGCTTTAGTCTATTTAGTTTTAGTTTAGTATAGTTTTCATTAGTTTGGTTAGCTTTAGTCTATTTAGTTTAAAGTTTGGTTAACTTTAGTCCAGTTAGCATTAGTTTGGTTAGCTTTAGTCCAGTTAGCATTAGTTTGGTAAGCTTTAGTCCAGTTAGCATTAGTTTGGTAAGCTTTAGTCCAGCTAGCATTAGTTTGGTAAGCTTTAGTCCAGTTAGCATTAGTTTGGTAAGCTTTAGTCCAGTTAGCATTAGTTTGGTAAGCTTTAGTCCAGTTAGCATTAGTTTGGTAAGCTTTAGTCCAGTTAGCATTAGTTTGGTAAGCTTTAGTCCAGTTAGCATTAGTTTGGTAAGCTTTAGTCCAGTTAGCATTAGTTTGGTAAGCTTTAGTCCAGTTAGCATTAGTTTGGTAAGCTTTAGTCCAGTTAGCATTAGTTTGGTAAGCTTTAGTCCAGCTAGCATTAGTTTGGTTAGCTTTAGTCCAGTTAGCATTAGTTTGGTTAGCTTTAGTCCAGTTAGCATTAGTTTGGTTAGCTTTAGTCCAGTTAGCATTAGTTTGGTAAGCTTTAGTCCAGCTAGCATTAGTTTGGTTAGCTTTAGTCTAGTTAGCATTAGTTTGGTTAGCTTGAGTGTAGCTAGCATTAGTTTGGTTAGCTTGAGTGTAGCTAGCATTAGTTTGGTAAGCTTTAGTCCAGCTAGCATTAGTTTGGTTAGCTTTAGTCTAGTTAGCATTAGTTTGGTTAGCTTGAGTGTAGCTAGCATTAGTTTGGTAAGCTTTAGTCCAGCTAGCATTAGTTTGGTTAGCTTTAGTCCAGTTAGCATTAGTTTGGTTAGCTTTAGTCCAGTTAGCATTAGTTTGGTTAGCTTTAGTCCAGTTAGCATTAGTTTGGTAAGCTTTAGTCCAGCTAGCATTAGTTTGGTTAGCTTTAGTCTAGTTAGCATTAGTTTGGTTAGCTTGAGTGTAGCTAGCATTAGTTTGGTTAGCTTGAGTGTAGCTAGCATTAGTTTGGTAAGCTTTAGTCCAGCTAGCATTAGTTTGGTTAGCTTTAGTCTAGTTAGCATTAGTTTGGTTAGCTTGAGTGTAGCTAGCATTAGTTTGGTTAGCTTTAGTCCAGCTAGCATTAGTTTGGTTAGCTTTAGTCTAGTTAGCATTAGTTTGGTTAGCTTGAGTGTAGCTAGCATTAGTTTGGTTAGCTTTAGTCCAGCTAGCATTAGTTTGGTTAGCTTTAGTCCAGCTAGCATTAGTTTGGTTAGCTTTAATCCAGCTAGCATTAGTTTGGTTAGCTTTAGTCTAGTTAGCATTAGTTTTGTTAGCTTTAGTCTAGTTAGCATTAGTTTTGTTAGCTTTAGTCCAGCTAGCATTAGTTTGGTTAGCTTTAGTCTAGTTAGCATTAGTTTGGTTAGCTTGAGTGTAGCTAGCATTAGTTTGGTTAGCTTGAGTGTAGCTAGCATTAGTTTGGTTAGCTTGAGTGTAGCTAGCTTGAGTGTCTCAATGATGAACTAAATAATAGTTTTATTGATCGTATATATTTGGACGACGACAAGAAAAACAGTTTTGTGTCCAAACATGAAACATTTGTCAGTAAATCTTCAAACGTATTGTTTTCACTGCAGACGTTGAAGATCTGATGACGTTGTTGTGTCAACACCTGCCGTCGTCATGGAGATCGTCATCGTCAACAAACTGACGAGGCTGAAAACAAGACAATAAACCCTCGTCTGATCGTCAACATGAAGTGTGTCCTGCAGCCTCGTCCAGAAGAAGCTCCTCTGCTCGTGAAGGTGTCTCACCGTCTAGGACCACAGCTGAGACCACGTCCACTCGGAGCATGTAGTAAGTAATGAGTTCTTCACAAGTTCTTCACAAGTTCTTCACAAGTTCTTCACAAGTTCTTCACAAGTCCTTCACAAGTTCTTCACAAGTTCTTCACAAGTCCTTCACAAGTCCTTCACAAGTTCTTCACTAGTTCTTCACGAGTTCTTCAAATGTTCTTCACATGTTCTTCACAAGTTCTTCACGAGTCCTTCACAAGTCCTTCACAAGTTCTTCACTAGTTCTTCACAAGTTCTTCACGAGTTCTTCACATGTTCTTCACAAGTTCTTCACGAGTTCTTCACAAGTTCTTCACAAGTTCTTCACAAGTTCTTCATATGTTCTTCACAAGTTCTTCACAAGTTCTCCACAAGTTCTTCACATGTTCTTCACAAGTTCTTCACAAGTTCTTCACAAGTTCTTCACAAGTTCTTCACAAGTTCTTCACAAGTTCTTCACAAGTCCTTCACAAGTTCTTCACTAGTTCTTCACAAGTTCTTCACAAGTTCTTCACAAGTTCTTCACAAGTTCTTCATAAGTACTTCATATGTTCTTCACAAGTTCTTCACAAGTTCTCCACAAGTTCTTCACATGTTCTTCACAAGTTCTTCACAATTTTTTCACAAGTCCTTCACAAGTTCTTCACAAGTTCTTCACAAGTCCTTCACAAGTTCTTCACTAGTTCTTCACAAGTTCTTCACAAGTCCTTCACAAGTCCTTCACAAGTTCTTCACAAGTTCTTCACGAGTTCTTCACGAGTTCTTCACAAGTCCTTCACAAGTTCTTCACAAGTCCTTCACAAGTTCTTCACAAGTCCTTCACAAGTTCTTCACGAGTTCTTCACATGTTCTTCACAAGTTCTTCACGAGTTCTTCACATGTTCTCCACAAGTTCTTCACAAGTCCTTCACAAGTTCTTCACGAGTTCTTCACATGTTCTTCACAAGTTCTTCACAAGTTCTTCACATGTTCTTCACAAGTTCTTCACAAGTTCTTCACAACTTCTGCTGAGGTTTCAAACCTGACCAACATCCAGACAGAAGAAGGAGCAACATTCATCCCCCACACCTTCTAATCTGCAGACCCTGAGGGGCCTGAGACAGCTGCTGCTGATGGAACCATAGAGCCAGCTGTCCACACACACACACACACACACACACACACACACACACACACACACACACACACACACACACACACACACACACACACATTCATTCATTTGGGACAATAGAGTCGGGACAGAAGTGTGTGTGTCTCCTGGTGTTGGAAGTGTGCCGTGATTTGTGTGTGTGTGTGTGTCATGTTGGTCGTGTGTCAGTGAAACCGCACACGTGTGTGTGTGTGTGTGGGGGTGTGTGTGTGTGTGTGTGTGTGTCATGTTGGTCGTGTGTCAGTGAAACCGCACACGTGTGGGGGTGTGTGTGTGTGTGTGTGTGTGTGTGTATGTGTGTGTGGGGGTGTGTGTGTGTGTGTGTGTGTGTGTGTGTGTGTGTGTGTGTGTGTGTGTGTGTGTGTGTGTGTGTGTGTGTGTGTGTGTGTGTGTGTGTGTGTGTGTGTGCCATGTTGGTCGTGTGTCTATGAAACCGCACACGTGTGTGTCGCTGCTTTATTGTCCTTGAAAAACATGATTTAAAAAGAAACAAAATAAAGATTTAAATGAACACATAGTATTTGTTCATGAACTAAATATGTATGTATTACATATTTATACAATTATATACATATAAACATATATAATATATATGTATATATGTATACATATATAGTATATATGTATATATATATATTATATATATATTTGAATTATATTTATGACATGTATTTTATGACATATTTAATATATATATATAGTATATATATATATATATATATATATATATATATATATATATATATATGTATATATATATATATATGTATATATATATATATATATTAAATATGTCATAAAATACATGTCATAAATATAATTCATGTCAAAGAACTTAATGATTTAAAAATGATCTTCAACATTCTTGTTTAAACGACTAAATGTTTATAGACTTTTGTGTTGTTTTGTTAATGAATAAAAACCAAAAGTCAAAACATCATTTTCTTCTTCTGAGAGAAAATTTCATCATCAACGATTGTGTCTCCACTATTTCAACTGTTGCATGATGGGAAACATGTCCAAAACAACATCCCTGCCCTCTGATTGGTTGATCTCTATCTCCAACTGCTTCACTCTCGCTCTGGTTCGCTGTCCATGTTAGCCTGTGATTGGCTCATCTGCTCTCTGCACTGCACTGGATTGGTTGAGCTGCAGCAGGACTCCAGCCCTGATTGGTTGTTGACTGTGTTGTTTGAACACAGCAGCTGCACAGCAGAATGTGTGTGTGTGTGTGTGTGCCTGCCTTTGTGCGTGTGTGTGTTTGTGTGTATGTGTGTGTGTCTGCCTTTGTGCATGTGTGTGTTTGTGTGTGTGTGTGTGTGTGTGCCTGCCTTTGTGCGTGTGTGTGTGTGTCTGCCTTTGTGCGTGTGTGTGTGTGTGTGTGTGTGTGTGTGTGTGTGTGTGTGTGTGTGTGTGTGCATGCATGTGTGTGAAGTAAGGTGTGTATATATATATATATAGTAAGGTGTGTAGTAAGGTGTGTAGTTAAGTGTGTATATAGATATATAGTAAGTTGTGTAGTTAAGTGTGTATATAGGTATATAGAAAGGTGTGTTGTTAGGTGTGTAGTTAGAGGGCTATACGTCAGATGTAACACACACACACACACACACACACACACCTGCTGTGCTTCTATGTGTGACTCAGATCCGATCAAAGGAAACTCAGGGTGGAGTGTGAGTCTGAACACGACAAAGACACTCGTGTCTGCATGAAAACAGTGAGAGTTGTGCGACGAGCGTCAGACCACCTACCTGCACAGGTGAAGGTTGTGACTTGTGTGCGACACTGGAGTGAGTCGGTGTGAGAGACACACACAGAAAGAACATGAAGAACTGTAATGATAACAGAGGAAGTTGAATAAGTTGTGTTGTCGAAAACATCATCTTCACTAAAGAATCAGTTGAGGTCGCGTACACACACACACACACTGACACACGTACACACACACACACACACACACACGTGTTGTGTTGCTGGGTAGAGCAGGAGTCGGGCTTGTGTGCGTCTGCTCCTCCTTTGTGTGTGAAAAGTGTCGACAAGACAAAGAAATGTAAAAATATTTATGTCATCATGTGAACAACAACCAGGTTGATTGACAGGTTGAGACATGAACACAAACATCAACACAAACATCAACACAAACATCAACATCCTGATCATAATGTTATAAAAACCAACAATGATTGACACGAGATGAACTTTACGTCAACAAACTCTCCTGAGGTCAAAGTTCAAAGCAACAAGACGAGGTGAGACATTGTTGTTGTTGTTGTTTGTTAGACACTCAAACAACACAAACCTCATGAACAACATGCGTCTCTGACACCTGTCAATCACTGTCAAACTGACATCTTTTCATGAAAACACATGAATGTTTGATGTTATTATCAATGTTTTCATTGATTCTCGTCGTCTCTGCTCTCATTGGCTGCTGCTCAGGCCTTGTTGCCAGAGCAACAGTGTAAACAAGCTCCGCCTCCTTCAGGAAGCAGCTGCTGTCAACAAAGCAGCTGAACAGCCTCGTGCTCACATGTAGGTCAACTCAGCTGATCTGAACATCACACTTTTATTCATGTTTAAATCTTAACTTAACTTAGATTTGAACTTCACTTATATACACCCTTGACTACACACTCAACTACACACTTAACTACACACCTCACTACACACCTCACTACACACCTGGCTACACTAATGTTATTAACGTTCTTAACAATATCAACATTATCAACATTATTAACATATTAACATTATTTACATTATTTACATTATTAACATTATTAACATATTAACATTATTAACATATTAACATTATTTACATTATTAACATTATTAATATTATTAACATATTAACATATTAACATTATTTACATTATTTACATTATTAACATTATTAATATTATTAACATATTAACATATTAACATTATTTACATTATTTACATTATTAACATTATTAACATATTAACATTATTAACATATTAACATTATTTACATTATTAACATTATTAATATTATTAACATATTAACATATTAACATATTAACATTATTTACATTATTTACATTATTTACATTATTAACATATTAACATTATTTACATTACTAACATGATTAAATTATTAACATTATTAATATTATTAACATATTAACATTATTAACATATTAACATTATTAATACCAGAACATTAGACCTCCAGCAACAAGCAGGGTCAGGGGTCAGAGGTCAGAGTTGAGAAATAATTGTCATCCAATCAAACAACATGTATAATCTAAAGAATGCAACCTGGCATTGTGGCGTCAAGGTTAGGATGCTGAGCTTCAACATTTGAACTCAGGTGACTAAGACTTTATGGACAACACGATTATGGACAAAACTTTATTGACAAAACAATGGTGGACTAAAGAAGTCATTAAATGATTTGCTGTTTTTATATAACCGTGCAAGGTGAGCTCCTTGGCAGAGGTATGCTCTTCAAAAGTTCCCTGGTCTCTGATGATGACACACACACACACACACACACACACACACACACACACACACACACACACACACACACACACACACACACACACACACACACACACACACACACACACACACACCCACACACACTCAGAGACATGATCCCATTGAGCAAGACTTTCCATCCACCAATCACACGCCTGTTACCAACAGCAACAAGCCTGTTTGTTCCTGCTCAAGGGTAATCCTGTCCTCTGATTGGCTGCCGGCCCGGCCAGGCTCCTCCCCCTCTCGCCTCTTCTTCTGCAGATTAAGTAACGACAGAAAAACAAAAGATTATTTTTGTTTTTACGAATCAACACAAGAAGTTTGATGAGAAAACATGTTGTGTTAGTGTGTGACTCATGTTTTATAAGGACACACACACACACATGTTGTATGAGGACACACACATGTTTTGTAAGGACACACTCACACACACACACATGTTGTATGAGGATACACACATGTTGTGTAAGGACACACTCACACACACACACACACACACACACACATGTTGTGTAAGGACACACTCACACACACACACACATGTTGTGTAAGGACACACACACACACTCATGTTGCAGGGATCAGTGGCAACAGTTGCATCAGACGTTGAACATGTTGAATAATATATATATTTTTTTTTTTAGAATCCCTTATTAGTCCCGCGAGGGGAAATTCAACCATTCACACATACTGATGGGAGTAGGCTGTAGGCTGGAGGCTGTAGGCTGTAGGCTGTACACTTGAACACATTGAACCTGCAACCTTTTGGACTGCAGGCAACCACTCTACCATCTGAGCTATGATGACCCCTAATCAGGAGAGATTGACATGAAGAACAAGATAATGATGAAGTTACTTCTTCTTTTTCTTCTTTTTCTTTTTCTTTTCCTTCTTTTTCTTCTTCTTTTTATTTTACTTTTTCTTTTTTCTTCTTCTTCTTCTTCTTCATCATCTTCATCTTCATACATAGCTCAGATGCTAGAGTGGTTGCCTGCAGTCCAAAAGGTTGCAGGTTCAATCCCAGCTCCAGACAAGCTTGTGTCGTTGTGTCCCTGAAGACACTTCACCCTGATTGCTCCTGATGGTGAACTTGGCGCAAGTGTGCAGGTGTGCAGGTGTGCAGGTGTGCAGCCTACAGCCTACAGCCTACTCCCATCAGTGTGTGAATGGCTGAATCTCCCCTCGCGGGACTAATAAGGGATTCTAAAAAAAAAAAAAAAAATCATCATCATCTTCATCATCATCTTCATCATCATCTTCATCATCATCATCTTCATCCTCATCCTCATCTTCATCATCATCATCATCATCATCTTCATCATCATTTTCATCTTCATCATCATCTTCATCATCATCTTCATCATCATCATCTTCATCCTCATCTTCATCATCATCTTCATCATCATCTTCAGCTTTATCATCATCATCATCTTCATCATAATCATCATCTTTATCTTTATCATCATCATCATCATCATCTTGATCTTCATCATCTTCATCATCATCTTCATCTTCATCTTCATCCTCATCATCATCATCTTCATCCTCATCATCCTCATCTTTTTCTTCATCCTCATCTTCATCATCATCAATTGTATCATCATCTTTTTCTTCATCCTCATCATCATCATCCTCATCATCATCATCTTCATCTTCATCTTCATCATCATCATCATCTTCATCCTCATGCTCATCATCATCATCCTCATCATCATCATCATCATCATCATCATCATCTTCATCCTCATCCTCATCATCATTATCATCATCATCATCTTCATCCTCATCATCCTCATCTTCATCAATTTTATCATCATCTTTTTCTTCATCCTCATCATCATCATCATCATCATCTTCTTTATCATTATCATCATCATCATCTTCATCCTCATCATCCTCATCTTTTTCTTCATCCTCATCTTCATCAATTTTATCATCATCTTTTTCTTCATCATCATCTTCATCTTCATCATTATCATCATCATCAACTTCATCCTCATCATCATCATCCTCATCATCATCTTCATCCTCATCATCCTCATCTTTTTCTTCATCCTCATCTTCATCAATTTTATCATCATCTTTTTCTTCATCCTCATCCTCATCATCATCATCATCATGCAGAAGAAACAACTTGACAAACGATTAATTTCAAAGATTTATTCAGAAAAACTTTTGAAAAAAAGTTAAAATCTCGATAAAAGATCCAAACGTTCTCGTCAAGAAATAAAGTCTTTTTATTTCCTGCGTCGAGAACCTTCTGCAGCCACGTTCCTCGGTTCTCCAGGTTCTCCAGGTTCTCCTGGTTCTCCTGGTTCTCCCGCGTCCTGAAGAGCACGAGTCCGACTCTGCTGGTTCTGAGGCGCCGTCAGGAGCTTCCACAGCCTCTGAGCCTCGTGATCCACACAAGTGAGGCCTTGACCTTCATCTTCATCATCATCATCATCCGTGAGGAGCTGCTGGTTCAACGCTCGGGCAGAGTGATGGTAGGAACCCACTCGTACCTGCTGCGACTCTCCTCACAGAACACATGCAGCTCATCCAGAGACGGATCTTTCCACGGGTCTGAAGGGTTGATCTGGAGGAGAGAAGAAGGTTTGAGTCACGTGTGGAGGTTCATGTTCATCATCTTCATCATCATGTTCTTCATCATAATCATCTTTATCTTCATCATCATCATCTTCACCTTCATCTTTATCATCATCATCATCATCTTCATCATCATGTTCTTCATCATAATCATCATCTTCATCATCATGTCCTTCATCATAATCATCATCTTTATCTTCATCATCATCATCATCATCTTCACCTTCATCTTTATCATCATCATCATCTTCATCATCATGTTCTTCATCATAATCATCTTTATCTTCATCATCATCATCATCATCATCTTCATCATCATGTTCTTCATCATAATCATCTTTATCGTCATCATCATCATCTTCATCATCATGTTCTTCATCTTTATCTTCATCATCATCATCTTCATCATCATGTTCTTCATCATAATCATCTTTATCTTCATAATCATCATCTTCACCTTCATCTTTATCATCATCATCATCATCATCATCTTTACCTTCAACTTTATCATCATAATCATCATCTTTATCTTCATCATCTTTATCATCATCATCATCTTCATCATCATCTTTACCTTCATCATCTTTATCATTATCATCTTCTTCATCATTATCATCTTTATCATCATCATCTTCACCTTCATCTTTATCTTTATCATCTTTATCATCACCATCTTCACCTTCATCTTTATCATCTTTATCATCATCATCTTCACCTTCATCTTTATCTTTATCATCTTTATCATCACCATCTTCACCTTTATCTTTATCTTCATCATCTTTATCATCATCATCACCATCTTCACCTTCATCTTTATCTTCATCATCTTTATCATCATCATCATCTTTATCTTTATCTTCTTCATCATCATCATCTTTATCATCTTTATCATCATCATCATCATCTTTATCATCTTCATCATCTTCACCTTAATCATCAGACGATGAATTCAATAATATTTAATAATAAAATGTATATTTAATTATCAGAATCATTTGATTCACGTCTCAGTGAACGAGTCGCTCAGTCAGACTCACCGTCACGAGGACACAGTGAGCATCTCTAGGTTCTCCGTTCTTCTCCGGAGACACCAGTGCGTTCAGTCGCTCCATGTCGTTCACGCGAACCACGTCGATGTCGTTGTCGAAGCAGAACGACTGGATGAGCGTGAAGTGGATCTGAAGAGCGAAGTCGGTCTCGAACTCCTCGTCGGTCGCCAGCACACAGAAGGCCACGCAGTCAGGGTCCCTGAAGGCAACACGACACAACGTTACACACACACGTCCCTGAAGGCAACACGACACAACGTTACACACACACGTCCCTGAAGGCAACACGACACAACGTTACACACACACGTCCCTGAAGGCAACACGACACAACGTTACACACACACGTCCCTGAAGGCAACACGACAACGTTACACACACACGTCCCTGAAGGCAACACGACACAACGTTACACACACACGTCCCTGAAGGCAACACGACACAACGTTACACACACACGTCCCTGAAGGCAACACGACACAACGTTACACACACACGTCCCTGAAGGCAACACGACACAACGTTACACACACGTCCCTGAAGGCAACACGACACAACGTTACACACACACGTCCCTGAAGGCAACATAACGTTAGACACATAGATCCCTGAACACAACACAACACAACATGACACAAGTGCCTGCAGACAAACGAGAGTAAACAAAAGTCAAGACACAACTGGACACATTGCACAACATGACACGGGAGGACACAACATTGCACACACACTCAAACACTCACACAGAGACTCACACAGACACACAGAGACACACGGAGACAGACAGACAGACACACACACACACACACACACACACACAGACAGACAGACAGACAGACAGACACACACACACACACAGACTCACACACACACACAGACTCACAAAGAGACTCACACGTTCATGACCTTCGCAGACTCATAAACTCCAACCGTCAGAGATTCTTGTTTCCTCGCTGACGTCAGAAGATCCTCCAGAGATCCACCTGCACTTTGACCCCTGCACAAAGAAAGTGTCAGCACGTCTGCGCATGCGCACCTGATGAGCGTCAAGCGTCAGGTGTTCACCTGTCGTGAGGAGCTTCCATCTTGTCCTCCTGTCCTCGCGTGTCCTCCAGAGTCATCGTAGATACTTTTAATCCTTCGAGCGTCTCAGTGTCCGGAGCGTTTGTGAGCCGTGAACGCACCACACGCGCTTATAAGTCCTCCCGAGGGGGCGTGTCTCTCGCTCATGATTGGCTGAGAGCAAAGGTCCCGGATGATGTTGATCCCCACGTGGGGGCGAGACTTTGTTTTTGTTATTTAAGTTCAAATGTATTATTGTGTTTGTTATTTAAGTTCAAATGTATT
>NC_141818.1:55521743-55544243 GCF_982586985.1 Callionymus lyra
ATATTATATTATATTATATGTGTATCATGTGTATCATGTGTATCACGTGTACCACTTGTATCATGTGTATCATGTGTATCATGTGTATCATGTGTATCATGTGTATCATGTGTATCATGTGTATCATGTGTATCACGTGTATCACGTGTATCATGTGTATCATGTGTATCATGTGTATCACGTGTACCACTTGTATCATGTGTATCATGTGTATCATGTGTATCATGTGTATCACGTGTATCACGTGTATCATGTGTATCACGTGTACCACTTGTATCATGTGTACCACTTGTATCATGTGTATCATGTGTATCACGTGTATCACGTGTATCACGTGTATCACGTGTATCACGTGTATCACGTGTATCACGTGTATCACGTGTATCACGTGTATCACGTGTATCACGTGTATCACGTGTATCACGTGTATCACGTGTATCACGTGTATCATGTGTATCATGTGTATCACGTGTATCACCTGTATCATGTGTATCATGTGTATCATGTGTATCACGTGTATCACGTGTATCACGTGTATCATGTGTATCATGTGTATCATGTGTATCACGTGTACCACTTGTATCATGTGTATCACGTGTATCACGTGTATCACGTGTATCACGTGTATCACGTGTATCACGTGTATCACGTGTATCACGTGTATCATGTGTATCACATGTATCACGTGTATCACGTGTATCACGTGTATCACGTGTATCACGTGTATCACGTGTATCACGTGTATCACGTGTATCACGTGTATCACGTGTATCACGTGTATCACCTGTATCATGTGTATCATGTGTATCATGTGTATCATGTGTGTCATGTGTATCATGTGTATTAAGATGCGTCACGTGTATCATGTGTATCATGTGTATCATGTGTATCATGTGTATCATGTGTATCATGTGTATCATGTGTATCATGTGTATCACGTGTATCACGTGTATCATGTGTATCATGTGTATCACGTGTATCATGTGTATCATGTGTATCATGTGTATCATGTGTAGTATGTGCGTCATGTGTATCACGTGTATCACGTGTATCATGTGTATCACGTGTATCATGTGTATCATGTGTATCATGTGTATCATGTGTATCATGTGTATCACGTGTATCATGTGTATCACCTGTATCACGTGTATCACGTGTATCACGTGTATCACGTGTATCACGTGGGTCTCACGTGTATCACGTGTATCACGTGTATCACGTGTATCACGTGTATCACGTGTATCACGTGTATCACGTGTATCACGTGGGTCTCACGTGTATCACGTGGGTCTCACGTGTATCACGTGGGTCTCATGTGTATCACGTGGGTCTCATGTGTATCACGTGGGTCTCATGTGTATCACGTGTATCACGTGTGTATCACGTGTATCACGTGTGTATCACGTGTATCACGTGTATCACGTGTACCACGTGTACCACGTGTATCACGTGTATAACGTGTATCACGTGTATCACGTGTATAACGTGTATAACGTGTATCACGTGTATCACGTGTATCACGTGTATCATGTGTATCACATGTACTCACTGGAGGAAGGCGTGTAAAGCTCCTTCTGCTCGGAGCTGCTTCCAAAAGGATTGACGGAGGGGAAGATGATGAGGCAGAACGAGAGCAGAAACACCTGCAGACGGAGGAGATGTTGACACATGTGCAGCTGGAGATACAAACGTCCAGGACTCACCAGGACACATGTGCTGGTCGTGCTGGCCTTCATGGTCGACATCTTCACGATGGACTGGAGTTTACGCAGTTGTTCGATCAGAGAACTGAGGACGGTCAGAGGAACATGACTCAGCACTTTTCTTGGTCTCCATGTGAAGGAAGTTCTTACATGTTCTGCTTCTGCAGCATCTGGACTTTCTTCTGCAGCTCCAGGTTGTGTGCGGTGCAGATGGCCACTCTGAGGACAACACAGAAGATCAAGAGTCAAAGAAGAGATGAAAACATGCTACGAGACTCACCTGTTCTCCAGGCCGTCCACGTACACCTTCTTCTTCTTGCGACTCTCCTGAGCAGACTGCTTGTTACGGATCTTCCTGCGAACTCTCTTCAGGGTCCGTTCCTCTGCCTGCAGGACAGAAGAGCTTTTGATATTGTCCTGCCTTGACAGTAATAATACTATTACTACTACTAATAATAATACTAATAATAATGATGAATCAGGGAATAAAGAGTGTGTTTGATCAGATCGTTTCATCATCTCTCAGTGTGACGTCAGGTCCAGGTGAAGATCCTGAAGCTCCTGAAGATCCTGAAGATCCTTCACTTAAAGAAGGACCAGGTCTCACCTTCGTGAGCGGCATGTGTGTCGGGATCGTCGCTCCTTCTTTGGCCAGAAGCCTCTTCTCCTCCTCGGACAGAACCATCTCCTTGAACTGGAACTGATGATCGAGCAGAACACGTCACTGCGCGGTTCACACACCAGACACCAGGGGGCGCCAGAGGCAGAAAACTCACCAGGTCTGTGTTGCTGGTGTGGAGCGAGTCTGTGGTCGAGTCCTCGATGTCGAAGGTGCACGGCTCGGCGTCAAGGTCGTCGTCGTCCTCCATGGCTTCGCTCACCAGGTCATCTGAAAGGTCAACAGTCATGAAGCTTCTTCTCGCCAGGATCCAGATGTTCTCGCGAGGAGGATCCGGATGTTCTCGCGAGGAGGACCCGGATGTTCTCGCGAGGAGGATCCGGATGTTCTCGCGAGGAGGACCCGGATGTTCTCGCGAGGAGGACCCGGATGTTCTCGCGAGGAGGATCCGGATGTTCTCGCGAGGAGGACCAGATGTTCTCGCGAGGAGGACCCGGATGTTCTCGCGAGGAGGATCCGGATGTTCTCGCGAGGAGGATCCGGATGTTCTCGCGAGGAGGATCCGGATGTTCTCGCGAGGAGGATCCGGATGTTCTCGCGAGGAGGATCCGGATGTTCTCGCGAGGAGGATCCGGATGTTCTCGCGAGGAGGATCCGGATGTTCTCGCGAGGAGGATCCGGATGTTCTCGCGAGGAGGATCCGGATGTTCTCGCGAGGAGGATCCGGATGTTCTCGCGAGGAGGACCCGGATGTTCTCGCGAGGAGGACCCGGATGTTCTCGCGAGGAGGACCCGGATGTTCTCGCGAGGAGGATCCGGATGTTCTCGCGAGGAGGATCCAGATGTTCTCGCGAGGAGGATCCAGATGTTCTCAGGAGGATCCAGATGTTCTCGCGAGGAGGATCCAGATGTTCTCAGGAGGATCCAGATGTTCTCAGGAGGATCCAGATGTTCTCACGTACCCAGGTCGATGAAGACGTCGGTGTCCGGCTGCTCCGCCCTCACGCTCTGCAGGGCGTCGCCGTCGCAGCTCTGCAGCAGAGAGTAGCAGTGGTCGCTCTGGACCATCAGCGCCTCCACGCTCTCCAGGGACTCGCCCGGGACCGGACCCGGGTCCGAGGGCGCCGGGCTGGGGTGGGAGGAGCCAGGACTGGGCACGATGTCGCTGTCGCTGCCTTGAGGACTGGAACATCCTGCCGGGTTATGAGCGTTTCCTCCACCGCTGTCGTCAGAGATGCCGCTGTCGCTGCCCAGAGGAGAGTGAGAAGGACCGACCAACGTGTCCTCCTCGTCCAGCAGGCTGGACAGGAAGTCCTCCGTGTCCACGCCCGTCAGCATCTGAGACACAGGACGTTGATCCAGACGAGAGATAACAAACATGTGTCTTCACTCTGAAGGTTCTTACGTCCTGATCCGACAGCCACGACTCCAACAGTCCGTCCTGACCTCCCTGGAACAGGAGCCCCAGCAGGTCCGTGGCCTCCATGTCAGGAAGATCCTCCACGACCGACATCTGCAGCAGATCTGACGTCACTCAACGGCTCGTGAACCATCTACGACCTTCAACTCAAACATCTGCAGGTACTTCAGGCGATACAGAGAAGAACATCTGATCTTCTCACACGTGCCACAAGAACCAAGAGAAAAGTCTAGAAAGTATGAAGTTCTTCTAACATCAAACACGAAAACTGTTCAAATTAAATGACAATTAAAACAATAAAAACTCTTCAATACAACAAATTATTGATCTTACGATTCTTCAGTCTTTGGATTATATATTATATTATATATTATATATTATATAATATATTATATATAATATATAATATATAATATATAATATAATATATATTATATAATATATAATATAATATATAATATATAATATATTATATAATATATTATATATTATATATTATATATAATATATAATATAATATAATATATTATATATAATACATTATTTTATATATAATATATTATATTTCAACTATATTTGTTTTGCTTTTAAAGGGAAACAAAAACATTCAAAAACACAAACATCCTACAATCAAATCTGACTCTGGGTCAAGACTGACCTCCAGCACTGCATCTGTATTAATGGAGGTCAGGGAGGTCAGGGAGGTCGTTCACCTTTGACCCACAGACAACACAAGAGTTGAGAACATGTGACGTCTCTTGAACATATGAACTTTTAGTTGTTCTGAATATTTTATCTTCAACTAAACATTCATTGATCTCCAGAGTCAATCCTTACATCATCCATCCATCCATCCCTTCATCCATCCATCCATCCATCCATCCCTTCACCCATCCATCCATCCCTCCCTCATCATCCATCCATCCATCCATCATCCATCCATCCCTACCTCCCTCATCATCCATCCATCCATCCATCATCCCTTCATCCATCCATCCATCATCCATCCCTCCCTCCCTCCCTCATCATCCATCCATCCATCCATCATCCATCCATCCCTACCTCCCTCATCATCCATCCATCCATCCATCATCCCTTCATCCATCCATCCATCATCCATCCCTCCCTCCCTCCCTCATCATCCATCCATCCATCATCCATCATCCATCCATCCATCATCCATCATCCATCCATCCCTCCCTCCCTCATCATCCATCCATCCATCCATCATCCCTTCATCCATCCATCCATCATCCATCCCTCCCTCCCTCATCATCCATCCATCCATCCATCCATCATCCATCCATCCATCCATCCCTCCCTCCCTCATCATCCATCCATCCATCCATCATCCCTTCATCCATCCATCCATCCCTCCCTCCCTCCCTCATCATCCATCCCTCCCTCCCTCCCTCATCATCCATCCATCCATCCATCATCCATCCATCCCTACCTCCCTCATCATCCATCCATCCATCCATCATCCCTTCATCCATCCATCCATCATCCATCCCTCCCTCCCTCCCTCATCATCCATCCATCCATCATCCATCATCCATCCATCCATCATCCATCATCCATCCATCCCTCCCTCCCTCATCATCCATCCATCCATCCATCATCCCTTCATCCATCCATCCATCATCCATCCCTCCCTCCCTCATCATCCATCCATCCATCCATCCATCATCCATCCATCCATCCATCCCTCCCTCCCTCATCATCCATCCATCCATCCATCATCCCTTCATCCATCCATCCATCCCTCCCTCCCTCCCTCATCATCCATCCCTCCCTCCCTCCCTTTCAATTTGTGGTGAAACACGTTCAACACGTTATTTTACTTTGATAGAATCTGGTTTTATTTTGACAGTTTCCTCTCTATGTTGACAAGTCTCAGTCATTTTCCGGTCACGTGAGTAAATAGTGTAACGTTGCATCAATCATGACGTCATCAAAACACAGCCCCGCCCCCTCATGTCTTTGTCACGAGACGCGATCGAATGTCAAAACAAAAACATCTTTTATCAAATATTAAACTTGTCGAATCTTTTGCTCTTCGATGCTTAACTAGACTGAGATCAACACGTGGATCTACGACTGAAAACTGTTTATCTTTCCTTTCATGATCAGTGTTCCAACAAAAACATGTCAGGAAACATGTCAGGAAACATGTCAACAAACATGTCAGCCTCGAGCTCACGCCGTTCAACGCTCACCTCAGGACTGAAGATCAGACGCAGATCCACAGATGCTCCACAGATCCTTCAGATCCTTCAGATCCTTCAGACACGCGCGGGAAGCGAAACCTCGACCGTCGCTACTTCCTGTCGAAACCACCTTCCAACGAGGCAGAAATTGCGTCATCACGTACAGCCGGAAACGAGTGCGTAAGATTTCGCTAAGACGTCTGGGAAAATGACCTCATCGCTCAACGTTGTGACGCGAATAGACATATATACTGTATATATAAATATATAAAAATATACATATATATAATAGACGTATATGATAGACATAAATACATATATTTATATGATAGACATATATATATATAATAGACATATAGACATATATTTATATAATAGACATATATATATAATAGACATATATATATATATAATAGACATATATATATATAATAGACATATATATATAATAGACATATAGACATATATATATAATAGACATATAGACATATATTTATATAATATAATGAAAAATATAATATAATTGAAAAATGATGGATTTACTAGTAATTTTGTCATCAGACGAGCGACTGAAGAAGAAGCTTCTGCTCATGGATCTGATGATGAAGATACGAAGAGATCTGATGATGAAGATACAAAGAGATCTGATGATGAAGATACAAAGAGATCTGATGATGAAGATACAAAGAGATCTGATGATGAAGATATGAAGAGATCTGATGATGAAGATACGAAGAGATCTGATGATGAAGATACGAAGAGATCTGATGATGAAGATAAGAAGAGATCTGATGAAGATACGAAGAGATCTGATGATGAAGATACGAAGAGATCTGATGATGAAGATACGAAGAGATCTGATGATGAAGATACGAAGAGATCTGATGAAGATATGAAGAGATCTGATGATGATATGAAGAGATCTGATGAAGATACGAAGAGATCTGATGAAGATACGAAGAGATCTGATGAAGATATGAAGAGATCTGATGAAGATACGAAGAGATCTGATGAAGATATGAAGAGATCTGATGAAGATACGAAGAGATCTGATGAAGATACGAAGAGATCTGATGATGAAGATACGAAGAGATCTGATGATGATATGAAGAGATCTGATGATGAAGATACGAAGAGATCTGATGATGAAGATACGAAGAGATCTGATGATGAAGATACGAAGAGATCTGATGAAGATATGAAGAGATCTGATGAAGATACGAAGAGATCTGATGAAGATATGAAGAGATCTGATGATGAAGATACGAAGAGATCTGATGATGAAGATACGAAGAGATCTGATGAAGATACGAAGAGATCTGATGAAGATACGAAGAGATCTGATGAAGATATGAAGAGATCTGATGAAGATACGAAGAGATCTGATGAAGATACGAAGAGATCTGATGATGAAGATACGAAGAGATCTGATGATGATATGAAGAGATCTGATGATGAAGATACGAAGAGATCTGATGATGAAGATACGAAGAGATCTGATGATGAAGATACGAAGAGATCTGATGAAGATATGAAGAGATCTGATGAAGATACGAAGAGATCTGATGAAGATATGAAGAGATCTGATGATGAAGATACGAAGAGATCTGATGATGAAGATACGAAGAGATCTGATGAAGATACGAAGAGATCTGATGAAGATACGAAGAGATCTGATGATGAAGATACGAAGAGGTCTGATGAAGATATGAAGAGATCTGATGAAGATACGAAGAGATCTGATGAAGATACGAAGAGATCTGATGAAGATACGAAGAGATCTGATGAAGATACGAAGAGATCTGATGATGAAGATACGAAGAGATCTGATGAAGATACGAAGAGATCTGATGAAGATATGAAGAGATCTGATGAAGATACGAAGAGATCTGATGAAGATACGAAGAGATCTGATGAAGATACGAAGAGATCTGATGAAGATACGAAGAGATCTGATGAAGATACGAAGAGATCTGATGAAGATATGAAGAGATCTGATGAAGATACGAAGAGATCTGATGAAGATACGAAGAGATCTGATGAAGATACGAAGAGATCTGATGAAGATATGAAGAGATCTGATGATGAAGATACGAAGAGATCTGATGAAGATATGAAGAGATCTGATGAAGATACGAAGAGATCTGATGATGAAGATATGAAGAGATCTGATGAAGATACGAAGAGATCTGATGAAGATACGAAGAGATCTGATGATGAAGATATGAAGAGATCTGATGAAGATACGAAGAGATCTGATGAAGATACGAAGAGATCTGATGAAGATACGAAGAGATCTAATGAAGATACGAAGAGATCTGATGAAGATACGAAGAGATCTGATGAAGATACGAAGAGATCTGATGAAGATACGAAGAGATCTGATGAAGATATGAAGAGATCTGATGAAGATACGAAGAGATCTGATGAAGATACGAAGAGATCTGATGAAGATACGAAGAGATCTGATGAAGATATGAAGAGATCTGATGATGAAGATAGGAAGAGATCTGATGAAGATATGAAGAGATCTGATGAAGATACGAAGAGATCTGATGAAGATACGAAGAGACCTGATGAAGATACGAAGAGATCTGATGAAGATATGAAGAGATCTGATGAAGATATGAAGAGATCTGATGAAGATATGAAGAGATCTGATGAAGATATGAAGAGATCTGATGAAGATATGAAGAGATCTGATGAAGATATGAAGAGATCTGATGAAGATATGAAGAGATCTGATGAAGATACAAAGAGATCTGATGAAGATACGAAGAGATCTGATCACTTTACAGGTAACATGTAATAATTATAACAGTCTGGGCAGGTTTTTATTTAATTATTATTAATGTTTAGCTCTTTAGTAATAAGTTGTTTCATCAGAAGTAACTTCTAAGAAGGTTTTATTTCAAATCTATGACTGAAGTCAACGATCTACTCATTATATTGATTCTTATCATAGTTTTATCATGTTTTCTCAATAGAATATTTCATTTAAAACATGTCATATTGTGGCTTTAGATCCTCGAACCTTTGTTCCATCAGACGTTCAGACCATGAAGTCTCAGGTGAAGCAGGAAGTGAGGAGCAGGTGTGAAGTTCATCTAGAAAGTCTCAGGTGAAGCAGGAAGTGAGGAGCAGGTGTGAAGTTCATCTAGAAAGTCTCAGGTGAAGCAGGAAGTGAGGAGCAGGTGTGAAGTTCATCTAGAAAGTCTCAGGTGAAGCAGGAAGTGAGGAGCAGGTATGAAGTTCATCTAGAAAGTCTCAGGTGAAGCAGGAAGTGAGGAGCAGGTGTGAAGTTCATCTAGAAAGTCTCAGGTGAAGCAGGAAGTGAGGAGCAGGTGTGAAGTTCATCTAGAAAGTCTCAGGTGAAGCAGGAAGTGAGGAGCAGGTATGAAGTTCATCTAGAAAGTCTCAGGTGAAGCAGGAAGTGAGGAGCAGGTGTGAAGTTCATCTAGAAAGTCTCAGGTGAAGCAGGAAGTGAGGAGCAGGTGTGAAGTTCATCTAGAAAGTCTCAGGTGAAGCAGGAAGTGAGGAGCAGGTGTGAAGTTCATCTAGAAAGTCTCAGGTGAAGCAGGAAGTGAGGAGCAGGTATGAAGTTCATCTAGAAAGTCTCAGGTGAAGCAGGAAGTGAGGAGCAGGTGTGAAGTTCATCTAGAAAGTCTCAGGTGAAGCAGGAAGTGAGGAGCAGGTGTGAAGTTCATCTAGAAAGTCTCAGGTGAAGCAGGAAGTGAGGAGCAGGTGTGAAGTTCATCTAGAAAGTCTCAGGTGAAGCAGGAAGTGAGGAGCAGGTGTGAAGTTCATCTAGAAAGTCTCAGGTGAAGCAGGAAGTGAGGAGCAGGTGTGAAGTTCATCTAGAAAGTCTCAGGTGAAGCAGGAAGTGAGGAGCAGGTGTGAAGTTCATCTAGAAAGTCTCAGGTGAAGCAGGAAGTGAGGAGCAGGTGTGAAGTTCATCTAGAAAGTCTCAGGTGAAGCAGGAAGTGAGGAGCAGGTGTGAAGTTCATCTAGAAAGTCTCAGGTGAAGCAGGAAGTGAGGAGCAGGTATGAAGTTCATCTAGAAAGTCTCAGGTGAAGCAGGAAGTGAGGAGCAGGTGTGAAGTTCATCTAGAAAGTCTCAGGTGAAGCAGGAAGTGAGGAGCAGGTGTGAAGTTCATCTAGAAAGTCTCAGGTGAAGCAGGAAGTGAGGAGCAGGTGTGAAGTTCATCTAGAAAGTCTCAGGTGAAGCAGGAAGTGAGGAGCAGGTGTGAAGTTCATCTAGAAAGTCTCAGGTGAAGCAGGAAGTGAGGAGCAGGTGTGAAGTTCATCTAGAAAGTCTCAGGTGAACCAGGAAGTGAGGAGCAGGTGTGAAGTTCATCTAGAAAGTCTCAGGTGAAGCAGGAAGTGAGGAGCAGGTGTGAAGTTCATCTAGAAAGTCTCAGGTGAAGCAGGAAGTGAGGAGCAGGTGTGAAGTTCATCTAGAAAGTCTCAGGTGAAGCAGGAAGTGAGGAGCAGGTGTGAAGTTCATCTAGAAAGTCTCAGGTGAAGCAGGAAGTGAGGAGCAGGTGTGAAGTTCATCTAGAAAGTCTCAGGTGAAGCAGGAAGTGAGGAGCAGGTATGAAGTTCATCTAGAAAGTCTCAGGTGAAGCAGGAAGTGAGGAGCAGGTGTGAAGTTCATCTAGAAAGTCTCAGGTGAAGCAGGAAGTGAGGAGCAGGTGTGAAGTTCATCTAGAAAGTCTCAGGTGAAGCAGGAAGTGAGGAGCAGGTGTGAAGTTCATCTAGAAAGTCTCAGGTGAAGCAGGAAGTGAGGAGCAGGTGTGAAGTTCATCTAGAAAGTCTCAGGTGAAGCAGGAAGTGAGGAGCAGGTGTGAAGTTCATCTAGAAAGTAAACAATGATCGTCTTGTTTATCAGTTTCTTTTATTGCTTTGATGAGAAAATATTACAGAATATTATCTTGAAACACCAGCGATCTGAGGAACAGAAAGAAACTAACATTATATCAATATGAAATATTTAAAGTAATATTATATGAATATATGAAATATTTAAAGTAATATTATATGAATATATGAAATATTTAAAGTAATATTATATGAAATATTTAAAGTAATGTTATATGCATATATATAAAATATTGAAAGTAATATTATATGAAATATTTAAAGTAATATTATATGCATATATATAAAATATTGAAAGTAATATTATATGAAATATTTAAAGTAATATTATATGCATATATATAAAATATTGAAAGTAATATTATATGAAATTTGTAAGGTAATATATGAATATTATAGGAAATATTGAAAGTAATATTATATGAATATTATAGGAAATATTTAAAGTAATATTCTATGAATATATGAAATATTTAAAGTAATATTATATGAAATATTATAGGAAATATTTAAAGTAATATTATATGAATATATGAAATATTTAAAGTAATATTCTATTAAATATTTAAAGTAATATTCTATGAATATATGAAATATTTAAAGTAATATTATATGAAATATTATAGGAAATATTTAAAGTAATATTATATGAATATATGAAATATTCAAAGCAATATTCTATGAAATATTCAAAGTAATATTCTATGAAATATTCAAAGTAATATTCTATGAAATATTCAAAGCAATATTCTATGAAATATTTAAAGTAATATTCTATGAAATATTATAGGAAATATTTAAAGTAATATTATATGAATATATGAAATATTCAAAGCAATATTCTATGAAATATTCAAAGTAATATTCTATGAAATATTTAACCATGACATCAAAGGTTCAAAGGTCACAGGAGGACACAGAGTTTGGACGTGTGTCGTAGACCTCGACACGCCTTCAGACGCTCCTTCTTCCTCCTGGTGGGCTTCAGCACCGGGTCCGAGGCGGGAAGGCTGACCAGGCGCGAGCGGTGGTTCCGGTGCAGCAGGATCCTGTAGACGCCGGTGATGGAGCTCCTGCAGTCTTTGCCCTGATTGTTGACGATATGTTCCGCCGTGATCCCCAAGTTCTCCAGAGCACCTTTGACCTCCATGGCCTCCTCCCCCAGCCCCGACAGATCCGCCCCCGCCAGGTGAGACGGGTCCAGGTGGAAGGGGTCCATGGCTCTGGGGAAGTCCACGGGCAGCAGCCAATCACAGCCCATCATCTGCTCCACGCCGCAGCGCTCGGACGGCAGCGGGCGAAGGATTCCTCGGATCAACCTCTGGCACGGGTCGCTCACGCAGGACGGCAGCGAGAAGACGGCGTCCACGATGACGCGCTTCAGCTTGACCACGGTGTCGGCCCTGAAGGGCATGGAGCCCGTGACCATGAAGACCAGCATCACGCCCAGAGCCCACACGTCCACCAAGACGCCCACGTAGTGCTCGTCCCGGAACAGCTCGGGCGCGGCGTACGGCGGCGAACCGCAGAAGGTGTTGAGGGTCTCGTGGCGACCGCTGGTGGTGCTGAAGCCGAAGTCTCCGACCTTCACGCACGAGCCGCTGGTGTAGAAGACGTTCTCGGCCTTCAGGTCGCGATGGACGATGTCGTTCTGGTGCTGAAGACAAACAAGCTTCTTGTCTCTTGTGTTCGATTCTAATGATTCTATATTATATTATTATTGTATTATATATTATTATTGTATTATATATTATTATTGTATTATATATTATTATTGTATTATATATTATTATTGTATTATATATTATTATTGTATTATATATTATTATTGTATTATATATTATTATTGTATTATATATTATTATATACGCCTTAAAGTAACACTTAAAGATCATCACACTATAAAGAATAAATCGCTTCATCCAAGAGTTTAAACGTTTGACAAACATTCACATCAACATCCACTGATCACTGTTTTAAGACAAGCTTGGATCAGGATTAGATACGACATCAGTTATTGATCTGTTTATCAATCACACCTTAGATCGTAGATCAAAGAACGAAGACACACCCGGGAAAGAGAATAGAATAGAAAGAGGGGATAAAAGACGGAAGAGAAGAAAACCCGAGAACATTTGAATGATTCGATTACAAGAAAACAAATCAGGATGTCTCTCTGCGGGGACACAGGGAACTTGAAAGGACCATTTGGCCGGAAAGGGACGAGCTCCCGGACGGGAAATTTGACTTAATATAACGATGTTTCTACAGATCGGGACCTTTTCTCCCGAACTATTGACCTGTTCAGTCGCCGGGAGATCGTGGGTCCGATCGATCGTGAAGCTTGTATTTGGTTTGACTTGAAGCGACGAATAAACAACAGTGACTCTGATCGTTCATCGTTCTGCACGAAGCGAAGCCTAAGACCCGAGACGGACTGACGTCGTGTTGGAGCGACGGAAGCGACTCCGTGTTTTCATCGTTTAACTTGTAAATGTTTCCAGTCAAACATTTCCATGACTTTTCTAAATGTGTTTAAAGATGTTCGGAGCAAACATTTGTTGATGAACAACATGTTCCATCAGGATGGAGATGATTCGTGACAGGAACTGGACAGAAGAAGTCAACGCTCTGACCTTGAGGATGATAACCCTCTGACCTTGAGGATGATAACCCTCTGACCTTGAGGATGATAACCCTCTGACCTTGAGGATGATAAATCTTTGACCTTGAGGATGATAACCCTCTGACCTTGAGGATGATAACCCTCTGACCTTGAGGATGATAACCCTCTGACCTTGAGGATGATAACGCTCTGACCTTGAAGATGATAACCCTCTGACCTTGAGGATGATAAATCTTTGACCTTGAGGATGATAACCCTCTGACCTTGAAGATGATAACCCTCTGACCTTGAGGATGATAAATCTTTGACCTTGAGGATGATAACCCTCTGACCTTGAAGATGATAACCCTCTGACCTTGAGGATGATAAATCTTTGACCTTGAGGATGATAACCCTCTGACCTTGAGGATGATAACCCTCTGACCTTGAGGATGATAACCCTCTGACCTTGAGGATGATAAGGTGATGTGTGTTTGGCTGAAACATTCGGAGTGAGATACTGATCGGCTTGTAAAACTGGGACGAAGCTATAACAGCGAACTAACAGCTCTGTACTTCAGAAAACCTTCAGACATGTAAACTCTGTGTCGTCTCTCACTTGTAAACAAGTAAAATCTCACTATTTTTGTTGTAACGTGTGACTTTGAACCAGATCTTCAATTGTTCTTCAGGTTCTTAATCCGTCAGAAAGACTTGATTTTTGTGACTTCTTGTGATTTTTGAGCAGAACTGACACCAAAATATGTCCAAACTTCAGCTTAAAAAGGTGCAGAAGTCACTGTATCCTCTCGTCCTTAGTCATCGCGGGGCTATCTTGACATTTCATTATTCTTTCAGTTGTGGGGATTCATTCATTCATTCATTCATTCATTCATTCATTCATTCATCGATCCACAGATCTAAAGCCACGATGACACTAAACTCCAGGAAGATAATAACTTTAAAGATGAGTTCATATCTTACTGTGGCGCCACCTGTCTGTAGACACTCACCATGTGATGAACGGCAGAGAGAATTTGAGCAAAGACAGTCTTGCCCTCGTTGTCGGACAGTTTTCCTTCAGTGGTTATTTTGGAGTAGAGTTCTCCTCCGGCCGCGAACTCCATCACCAGGTGTAGCCGCGACAGAGTCTCCACCACCTGAGGAGACACTTCAGGTGAGTCCAGGTCTGTCACTGGTTTACTGGGACGACGCTGTTTTCAAACCATCACTCGTATGTAATCGTGAATGAAACATTTGTGTCTTCTGTTGTTGTTGAAGTTTAGATCAAGTTTAGTTCAAGTTTAGTTCAAGTTTAAGTTTAGTTTAGGTTTAGTTTAAGTTTAAGTTTAAGTTTAAGTTTAGTTTAAGTTTAAGATTAAGTTTAGTTCAAGTTTAATTCAAGTTTAGTTCAAGTTTAGTTTAGTTTAAGTTTAGTTTAAGTTTAGTTTAAGTTTAGTTTAAGTTTAGTTTAAGTTTAGTTTAAGTTTAGATCAAGTTTAGATCAAGTTTAGTTCAACTTTAGATCAAGTTTAGTTCAAGTTTAGATCAAGTTTAGATCAAGTTTAGATCAAGTTAAGTTCAAGTTTAGATCAAGTTAAGTTCAACTTTAGATCAAGTTTAGTTCAAGTTTAGATCAAGTTTAGTTCATTGATGTTTCCACAAAGTTCCTTCAGAACCTTCAAGACTGTCCTTGTGCATCTGATGAACGAGTGACTATTACATTCATACAGTTATTTACATAAAACATGTTTAAAATGAAATATAAGAGGATTATTTTATTTGTTTTTCCTTCAAATGATTCTTCAAAACACTAGAGACTCGTTTGTTTGACCAGGAGCTTCAACAAACTTCTTATGAATCAATAAATGTTCTTCTCTCATGTCGACTTATGTTGATTATTTTAAGAGTTTTCTTGTCATTTTAGACAAAAATGTTTGTTCATTTTAATGTAGCGACAGGAGCTCAGTCGTCTCCGTCTTCATCTTCGTCCACAAAGACACTTAACATCTCAACACCTTCAAACTGCTCGACTGTAACGTAATCGAAGCTCCACGTGAAGAACTGATCAGAATAAATAAGATGTTTTTGAGATGTTTGTAGCAGAAGCTGAAGGAACATCATCCTGCACAGACAGGAAGTACTTCGGGTAAATATTGGAGCTCGTTTCTAGCAACCTAACAGGAGCTAACGATGCTAAAGAAGATGCTAAAGAAGATGCTAAAGAAGATGCTAAAGAAGATGCTAAAGAAGATGCTAAAGAAGATGCTGGTCCACAGCTCAGTCTCTGACCCACAGACACACGTCAACACAACACTCAGAAGAACGGACCTCATAGAGGCGGATGATGTTGGGATGGTGCAGCTTCTCCATGCTGGAGATCTCTCTGGACAGAAGTCTCTGGGTCTTTTGGTCGAACTTGGTTTTGTCCAGGATCTTGACGGCAACTTTGTCTGGTGAAGACAAGAGACAATGGAGTGTTGCATCATGGGAGGAGCATTGGTGCTCCATGTGTTCACTGATGACAGTGTTGCATCATGGGAGATGATCATGATGACAGTAGTTTGTCCAGTGATGTCACCAGTGAGTCCAGCTTCAACCTCAGATGTTGACACTGAATCCAGAACCTTCTGAGCTCCTTCAGACGTGAATCACTGCATCTTGAAACCTTTTCTGTTCCTACGTTGACGAGCAGATCGAACGAGTCTCGTGAACGAACACAAACTTTAATGTTTGTTTCTGAAGATGTTTATTATTTAACTTTTACAATAAAGTTCAAAACAAACTGTTTCTTCCATAAGTGAAGTTTCAAGATATGAAGCGTAAAACAATTATGTTCAAAAGGTCCTTTGAAGGTCGAACCCGTGAGATCATACATTGATTCATGAACTCGTACCTTTGGTCAGAGCGTGAATTCCTAGTTTGACGTGAGAGAAGTTTCCACAACCGATCTCCCCTCGGATCTTGTAGAAGCCGATTCTCCTGCCGACCGTCAACTCGCGCACGACCCTGAACACCTGACAGTTAGACTCCGCCCCCAGAGCCACCGCCAGAACACACCTGTCGTCCTGGCACATGTCCAGGTTCAGCCTCTCCAGCGGCGTCAGGCGTCGCACCAGGCCATCGTCGTCCGAACTGTCCTGGCCGTCGGTGACCCTGGAGCCATCGGTGACCCTGGAGCCATCGGTGACCCTGGAGCCGACGGTGGGTCCAGACGAGTCTCCGGCAGAGTCACAGGAGTCCCGGGTCTCGGCTCCACCTGGACCGGTCCTGGAGCCGGCGTCGCTCTTCCCCTCATCTCGGCTGCTCTCTGAGGGACAGACCGCCGTCATCCCGGCCTCAGCTCATGACCGGACCTCCTGCAGAACTGAACCATAGGAACATTACAACAAGTTCTTCACTGGAAAACAACGCTCGTCATGGGTCAGTATTAACGAAGGACAGGTGAAGGTCGTGATGTTCGAGACCGTTCCGACCATCACTACCGTTTCGACCATCACGACCTTCTCGACCACCACGTCCGCCTAAACCAGGTCCTCCTAATCCACGTCCTCCTATACCAGGTCCTCCTAAACCAGGTCCTCTTTAGCCACGTCCTCCTAATCCACTTCCTCCTAACCCATTTCCTCCTAAACCACTTCCTCCTAAACCAGGTCCTCCTTAACAACGTCCTCCTATACCAGGTCCTCCTATACCAGGTCCTCCTTAACAACGTCCTCCTAATCTACGTCCTCCTTAACCACGTCCTCCTAACCAGGTCCTCCTTAGCCATGTCCTCCTAATCAACGTCCTCCTTAACCAGGTCCTCCTAAACCAGGGCCTCCTAAACCAGGTCCTCCTTAGCCATGTCCTCCTTAGCCATGTCCTCCTAATCCACGTCCTCCTAAACCACATCCTCCTAAACCACTTCCTCCTAAACCAGGTCCTCCTTAACAACGTCCTCCTAAACCAGGTCCTCCTATACCAGGTCCTCCTTAACAACGTCCTCCTAATCTACGTCCTCCTAATCTACGTCCTCCTTAACCACGTCCTCCTAACCAGATCCTCCTTAGCCATGTCCTCCTTAGCCATGTCCTCCTTAGCCACGTCCTCCTAATCCACGTCCTCCTAAACCACGTCCTCCTAAACCACTTCCTCCTAAACCAGGTCCTCCTTAACAACGTCCTCCTAAACCAGGTCCTCCTTAACCAGGTCCTCCTTAACCACGTCCTCCTATACCAGGTCCTCCTAAACCAGGTCCTCCTAAACCAGGTCCTCGTAAACCAGGTCCTCGTAAACCAGGTTCTCCTAATACAGGTCCTCCTAAAACAGGTCCTCCTAATCCACGTCCTCCTAAACCAGGTTCTCCTAGTCCACGTCCTCCTATACCAGGTCCTCCTAAACCAGGTCCTCTTTAGCCACGTCCTCCTAATCCACTTCCTCCTAACCCATTTCCTCCTAAACCACTTCCTCCTAAACCAGGTCCTCCTTAACAACGTCCTCCTATACCAGGTCCTCCTATACCAGGTCCTCCTTAACAACGTCCTCCTAATCTACGTCCTCCTTAACCACGTCCTCCTAACCAGGTCCTCCTTAGCCATGTCCTCCTAATCAACGTCCTCCTTAACCAGGTCCTCCTAAACCAGGGCCTCCTAAACCAGGTCCTCCTTAGCCATGTCCTCCTTAGCCATGTCCTCCTAATCCACGTCCTCCTAAACCACATCCTCCTAAACCAGGTCCTCCTTAACAACGTCCTCCTAAACCAGGTCCTCCTATACCAG
Source organism: Callionymus lyra (assembly GCF_982586985.1). Classification (NCBI taxonomy): domain Eukaryota; kingdom Metazoa; phylum Chordata; class Actinopteri; order Syngnathiformes; family Callionymidae; genus Callionymus; species Callionymus lyra. The sequence goes on from NC_141818.1 coordinate 55,539,942, forward strand.
GTCCTCCTTAACAACGTCCTCCTAATCTACGTCCTCCTTAACCACGTCCTCCTAACCAGGTCCTCCTTAGCCATGTCCTCCTTAGCCATGTCCTCCTAATCCACGTCCTCCTAATCCACGTCCTCCTAAACCACGTCCTCCTAAACCACTTCCTCCTAAACCAGGTCCTCCTTAACAACGTCCTCCTAAACCAGGTCCTCCTTAACCAGGTCCTCCTTAACCACGTCCTCCTATACCAGGTCCTCCTAAACCAGGTCCTCCTAAACCAGGTCCTCGTAAACCAGGTCCTCGTAAACCAGGTTCTCCTAATACAGGTCCTCCTAAAACAGGTCCTCCTAAAACAGGTCCTCCTAATCCACGTCCTCCTAAACCAGGTTCTCCTAGTCCACGTCCTCCTAAACCAGGTTCTCCTAATCCATGTCCTCCTTAACAACGTCCTCCTAAACCAGGTCCTCCTTAACCACACCCTCCTTAACCACGTCCTCCTATACCAGGTCCTCCTATACCAGGTCCTCTTAAACCAGGTCCTCCTTAACAACGTCCTCCTAATCCACGTCCTCCTAATCCACGTCCTCCTAAACCAGGTCCTCCTTAACAACAACCTCCCACCTGAAGGGTTGAGCGTGTGTTGACACTAAAACATCCGGCAGCTGCTCTAAGGAGGAGTGAGGCTCCGTATCCACGGAGACTGAGCCTCAAAGAGTCCAAACACCCAGTTGGTGAAGGAGCCAGAGAGGACTTGATGATCCAGGAGCGTCTGGAGAGGAAACTATAATCCCAGCACACATGGACCATATGAACCTGCACATCATCTCTAAGGCCACCAAGCAGCTGCTGGAGCCACAGCTCAGGAGATGCCGGGGTCAGCCGGGGTCAGCGGGGTCAGCGGGGTCAGGTCCTGGACGACCCTAAACACTGCTGTGACTCCAGGAACAGAAAGATGAGTTCAAGTGCATCAGTTTTTTCAAAACCTTGAGTTTCTTCTCACTTGTAACGACAGAACCGAAGGAAACTCTATTATTATCTTTTCTATCTATTATTTTTAATATTATTATTATAATAATTATTATTCAATCTATTGTTATTATTAATATTATTAATATTATTATTCAATCTATTATTATTAGTATCTTATTTAATCGATTATGATTATTATTATTATTATCTTATTCAATCTATTATCATTAATATTATCAAAATTATTAATATATTATTCCATCTATTATTATTATCTTATTCAATCTACTATTATTATAATAATTATTATTCAATCTATTATTATTATATAACCTGTTGAAACAATATTTACTAATATATTAAACTAACATTTTTATCATTTAAATTCTGTATAAAAACATGTTTAAATGTATTTGCTATTCAAATGAAAGTTCATTTTTAGTTTCTTAGATATATATATATATATATATATATATATATATATATATATATATACTGTACACACACACTTGTACATATATATTGAGATAAAAACATAGTTTTGTAGGAAGATTTAAAAATCGTCTACGTTTCAATTCAAGTTCTTTATTTCTTTCATTTCAAAGATGAACAATCGTGTGAAACATCAACAAACGACTCACAACAAACGACTCACAACAACAAACGACTCACAACAAACGACTCACAACAAACGACTCACAACAACAAACGACTCACATCAACAAACGACTCACAACAAACGACTCACAACAACAAACGACTCACAACAACAAACGACTCACAACAAACGACTCACAACAAACGACTCACAACAACAAACGACTCACATCAACAAACGACTCACAACAAACGACTCACAACAACAAACGACTCACATCAACAAACGACTCACAACAAACGACTCACAACAACAAACGACTCACAACAACAAACGACTCACATCAACAAACGACTCACAACAACAAACGACTCACAACAACAAACGACGCACAACAACAAACGACTCACAACAAACGACTCACAACAACAAACGACTCACAACAACAAACGACTCACAACAACAAACGACTCACATCAACAAACGACTCACAACAAACGACTCACAACAACAAACTCACCTCAGAGTCGAATCTTCACGAGTCACAGCAACTGTGGAGAGAAAAGTGAATCTTGAACATGAGTCGATGTTTCTGGAGCTTCTGGAGCTTCTCCTTCTCCAGGGTTTAATAGCTCTCAGGAGGAGGAGGAGACATGAAGGAGGAGGAGGAGTGATGAAGGAGGAGACATGAAGGAGGAGGAGTGATGGAGGAGGAGTGATGAAGGAGTGATGATTAAGGAGTGAGGAAGGAGTGATGATGAAGGAGTAATGAAGGAGTGATGATGAAGAGGAGTGATGATGAAGGAGTTAATGAAGAAGGAGTGATGAAGGAGGAGTGATGAAGGAGTGATGATGAAGGAGTTAATGAAGAAGGAGTGATGAAGGAGGAGGAGGAGACATGAAGGAGGAGGAGTGATGGAGAAGGAGTGATGGAGGAGGAGTGATGGAGGAGGAGACATGAAGGAGGAGGAGGAGACATGAGGCAGGAGGAGGAGTGATGGAGGAGGAGTGATGGAGGAGGAGTGATGAAGGAGGAGACATGAAGGAGGAGGAGTGATGGAGGAGGAGACATGAAAGAGAAGACATGAAGGAGGAGGAGGAAACATGAAGGAGGAGGAGTGTTGGAGGAGGAGTGATGAAGGAGGAGACATGAAGGAGGAGGAGTGATGGAGGAGGAGTGATGAAGGAGTGATGATTAAGGAGTGAGGAAGGAGTGATGATGAAGAGGAGTGATGAAGGAAGAGTGATGAAGGAGTGATGATGAAGGAGTGATGAAGAAGGAGTGATGAAGGAGGAGGAGGAGACATGAAGGAGGAGGAGTGATGGAGGAGGAGTGATGGAGAAGGAGTGATGAGAAGGAGTGATGAAGGAGGAGTGATTGAGGAGGAGTGATGAAGGAGGAGTGATTGAGGAGGAGTGATGAAGGAGGAGTGATTGAGGAGGAGTGATGAAGGAGTTATGAAGGAGGAGTGATGAAGGAGTGATGATTAAGGAGTGATGATTAAGGAGTGATGAAGACGGAGTGATTGAGGAGGAGTGATAAAGGAGTGATGATAAAGGAGTGATGATGAAGGAGTGATGATGAAGGAGTGAAGAAGGAGGAGTGATGAAGGAGTGATGATTAAGGAGTGAGGAAGAAGTGATGAAGGAGGAGTGATGATTAAGGAGTGATGATGAAGGAGTGATGAAGAAGGAGTGATGATGAAGGAGTGATGAAGGAGGAGTGATGAAGGAGTGATGATTAAGAAGTGATGAAGAGGAGTGATGAAGGAGTGATGATGAAGGAGTGATGAAGAAGGAGTGATGAAGGAGTGATGATAAAGGAGTGATGAAGGAGTGATGATGAAGGAGTAATGAAGGAGTGATGATGGAGTGATGATGAAAAAGGGATGAAGGAGTGATGATAATGGAGTGATGATAATGGAGTGATGATAAAGGAGTGATGATAAAGGAGTGATGATACAGGAGTGATGATACAGGAGTGATGATACAGGAGTGATGATAAAGGAGTGATGATAAAGGAGTGATGATACAGGAGTGATGATACAGGAGTGATGATACAGGAGTGATGATAAAGGAGTGATGATAAAGGAGTGATGATATAGGAGTGATGATTAAGGAGTGATGATAAAGAAGTGATGATAAAGGAGTGATGATACAGGAGTGATGATACAGGAGTGATGATACAGGAGTGATATAGGAGTGATGATATAGGAGTGATGATACAGGAGTGATGATACAGGAGTGATGATACAGGAGTGATGATAAAGGAGTGATGATAAAGGAGTGAAAATACAGGAGTGATGATACAGGAGTGATGATAAAGGAGTGATGATAAAGGAGTGATGATACAGGAGTGATGATACAGGAGTGATGATACAGGAGTGATGATATAGGAGTGATGATACAGGAGTGATGATAAAGGAGTGATGATACAGGAGTGATGATAAAGGAGTGATGATACAGGAGTGATGATAAAGGAGTGATGATACAGGAGTGATGATACAGGAGTGATGATAAAGGAGTGATGATACAGGAGTGATGATATAGGAGTGATGATACAGGAGTGATGATATAGAAGTGATGATACAGGAGTGATGATACAGGAGTGATGATACAGGAGTGATGATAAAGGAGTGATGATACAGGAGTGATGATACAGGAGTGATGATAAAGGAGTGATGATAAAGGAGTGATGATATAGGAGTGATGATACAGGAGTGATGATACAGGAGTGATGATACAGG
>NC_141818.1:55549243-55556743 GCF_982586985.1 Callionymus lyra
ATAGGTGAACACACAGGTGAACACACAGGTGAACACACAAGTGAACACACAAGTGAACACACAAGTGAACACACAGGTGAACACACAGGTGAACACACAGGTGAACACACAAGTCAACACACAAGTGAACACACAGGTGAACACATAGTTGAACACACAAGTGAACACACAGGTGAACACACAGGTGAACACACAAGTGAACACACAAGTGAACACACAGGTGAACACACAAGTGAACACACAAGTGAACACATAGGTGAACACACAAGCCAACACACAGGTGAACACACAGGTGAACACATAGGTGAACACACAAGTGAACACACAGGTGAACACACAAGTGAACACACAAGTGAACACACAAGTGAACACATAGGTGAACACATAGGTGAACACACAAGTCAACACACAGGTGAACACACAGGTGAACACATAGGTGAACACACAGGTGAACACACAGGTGAACACACAGGTGAACACATAGGTGAACACACAAGTGAACACATAGGTGAACACACAAGTGAACACACAAGTGAACACATAGGTGAACACACAAGTCAACACACAGGTGAACACACAGGTGAACACACAAGTGAACACACAGGTGAACACACAGGTGAACACACAAGTGAACACACAAGTGAACACACAAGTGAACACATAGGTGAAGACACAAGTCAACACACAGGTGAACACACAGGTGAACACACAAGTGAACACACAAGTGAACACACAGGTGAACACACAAGTGAAGACACAAGTCAACACACAGGTGAACACACAGGTGAACACACAGGTGAACACACAGGTGAACACACAAGTGAACACACAGGTGAACACACAAGTGAACACATAGGTGAAGACACAAGTCAACACACAGGTGAACACACAGGTGAACACACAGGTGAACACACAAGTGAACACATAGGTGAACACACAAGTCAACACACAGGTGAACACACAGGTGAACACACAGGTGAACACACAGGTGAACACACAAGTCAACACACAGGTGAACACACAGGTGAACACACAAGTGAACACACAAGTGAACACACAGGTGAACACACAAGTGAAGACACAAGTGAACACACAGGTGAACACACAGGTGAACACACAGGTGAACACACAAGTGAACACACAGGTGAACACACAAGTGAACACATAGGTGAAGACACAAGTCAACACACAGGTGAACACACAGGTGAACACACAGGTGAACACACAGGTGAACACACAAGTGAACACATAGGTGAACACACAAGTCAACACACAGGTGAACACACAGGTGAACACACAGGTGAACACACAGGTGAACACACAGGTGAACACATAGGTGAACACACAAGTCAACACACAGGTGAACACACAGGTGAACACACAGGTGAACACACAGGTGAACACACAGGTGAACACACAGGTGAACACACTAAAGAACTTAATAAAGAACTTAATAAAGAACTAAATAAGTAAAGGAGAACTAAAAAAAACAAAAGAAGAATTTAAAAAACTAAAGAACTAAAGAAGAAGTAAAGGTGAACTAAAGGAGAACCAAAACAAATAAAATAAAGGAGAACTAAAAAAAAATAAAGGTGAACCAAAGGAGAACTAAAAAATAACTAAAAAAACTAAAACTAAAGGAGAACTAAAAAATAACTAAAAAAACTAAAACTAAAGGAGAACTAAAAAAAGAACTAAAGAAGAACCAAAGGAGAACTTAAAAAAAAAAAAAAGAAGTAAAGGAGAACTAAATAACAACTAAAGGAGAACTAAATAACTAAAAGACAACTAAATAACTAAAGGAACTAAAACATTATTTAAAGACATTAAAGGTTGAAAACTGACAACAAATAAATAACAACAACAATAAAGACTAAAATATAGAAAACCTTGAACTAAACACTATTTTTAGTTTTGTTTCTAGTGAAAATAAACCCGGTCACGTGAGGAGTTGATCACGTGACAGAGCAACAAGTGGACCAGCTCCTCCCAAACGACCCGATGACGTCACAATGTCTTAAAAGTTGGCTGAAGCAGACGAGAGTGACGTCACAGCGGTCGCCCGTCGAGGAGCGTCGTGTTCGTGAGAATCTAAGATGACGTCAGTCTTACTTGAGGCTCGCGCTTCTTCTTCCTCCCGCCATGTTGACAACCTCTGATGATCCCCGTGATTGACAGGAGAGCGGACCAATCAGCGAGGAGATGCGCGGGCTGAGGGAGAATATTGACCAATCAGCGGCCGGTATTACAACGCGAGCCGCAGATCAACGAACGTCAATTATCTGTACCTGCCGCCTGTGACGTCATCAGTGGTGCAGAACATCCGCGTTTATTTTAATAGATAATTTATATTCATTTAATAATAGGAATAAAACGACTTCATTCTGCTTCAGAACGAAAAAATAATTATGCGTTTAATTTTAGCACAATTGTGACGGAAGTACTTGATTTATTATATATATCTATATATCTATATATATAGATATATATCTATATATCTATATATATATAGATATATATATCTATATATCTATATATATATAGATATATATATAGATATATATATAAATATAACAGAATTGAACTCGAGATTTAAATTGACTTAAATTAAAAAAAAAATACTTCAGATACGAGTGAAATCTTAATTACACATTTAAACACTAAAAGTAAGTCAGTCATTTGTATTTATATAGAGCTTTTCCAGACCAGGGTCATAAAGCACTTAAACAATATTCCATAAAGTATATACTTTGAAGATCAAGATAAAACTGATAACAAACACAAGAGTCTCAGAGCATCAAGGAAAAGCCTGAACAAATAAAAACGTCTTAAGATGTTTCTTAAAGTAGATCAAAGAAGGAAGATGGTCCCGGACTTTAGTTTCTTACTTTACCTCAACATGGACGCCGCACACGAGCAGATCCACAAACACCTGTCGCCACGGACACCTGTTGCCAGGTGTGTCGGAGCCTTCGTCTCCTGTGGTTTCAGCTGAACCTTCATGGACTGGCGTCTGGACAACCAGAGATAATGAAGATAATAACGAAGACTCGTCCTCGTGTGAAACCAGACGTACAAGTATAGATCATTTATTCAAACGAGAAAAGTCTATAAAACAAATGTTCAAAGCGTCAAACGTTGATGTCAAGTGTGGAATAAGTTAAGTTCAGGTGAAGGTGAGACAGGAACAGGATGTTCATACGACCACCGTCTCGATGTCCTCCATGTTGGTCTCCACCTCCTCCTCCACCTCCACCACCTCAGAGTTCTCCTGCTGACCCTCCATGCTCGTGGTCATGACTTGGATCTGAAGCCCCGCCCTCTTCAGCCGCTCCACGTCCTCCTCGCACATGCCGGCCACCGCCGCCTCGTCCAGCACCACCGCCGTGGCCTCGCCCATCTGGATCAGCTCCACGGGGTCCATGGTGACGTGCTCCACCTGGATGCCCTCCTCCACGATCACCGTCTCCGAGCCCGCCAGGTCCTGGACGGCGATGGCGGCGGCGGAGTCGTTGATGACCAGGTTGTCCGTGGACGCCACGTTCCTGATGGAGTGAGCGGCCTTGAGGTGCGACTTGAGCTCCTGAGCGCTGGTGAACCACATGTCGCACACGGTGCAGTGGTTGGGTTTGTCCCCCGTGTGGCTCACCAGGTGGTCCTTGAACTGCTCCCAGATGTTGAAGACACTGTTGCACACCTGAGAGACAACATCCCAGGATCGTCAACACAAACAGGTGAGATGTTCTTCACGAGACAGAGAACTTCTCTGGACTGAGACGCTTCCATAGCAAGTGTTGAAACACGCTTTGATACCAGGAAGTGAATCCAAAGATCTTTGATGTTTACAGACGTTCACAGATCTGTTCGTCATGTTGGTCTGAAGCGTCACGTGATCATAGATGGACTTCATGTTAACTCTGTGAGTCTGAGCTCGAATAGAATGAATGCATGTGACTCAACATATGAAAAGGACTCATGACTTGAAGCATCTCAACACGTCTACAGCAGGAAGTGTCTCCATGTTTCATGAAGAAGCGTCTGCAGGCGTCGTCGACTCGACGTTCGGTGAACGATGAGTTATCGTCTCGAACACGTGTGAGATCTACAGCCTTATATCTTGAAGGTCAATGACTGGACGTGAGGTCGATCATCAAGTGTCTCAGAGGTTCTACTGCAGAGACACCAGGAGACGCTCGTCCCGAGAAACGAGTCGAGCTTTCTTCAGAAAAAACATGGAATATTCAATTGTTTTTACTCGTTCACACATTTTCTTTTGCACTAGAACCTTCTTTCTTTTGCTCGCTGTGGAACTTTACTAAAAAATAATGTTCCTCTTCGTTTGAAGGATCTATGAAGACATTTAATGACACGTTTGGAGACGTTTGCTCCTCAAGTCCTCAGAATATACCTGGCATTCGTAGAGTTTCTTGCGTCCCTTCTTGGCGCCGGCTCCGTTCTGACAGGCCGCCATGTGACACTTGAGAGTGCTGTTCCTCGCAAACCTCTCGCGACAATCCGGACACTCGTACGGTTTCTCGCCTACAGACGCACAAACATGTGGATGGATGTTAACACAAGTCCATCTACTGCTGACTACACACTCACAGGACCGGTTCAGTGAAGCTGCAGCTGATTGGACCACAAGTTACAACATCAACCAATGGGACGCCTACTTTGTCGTAAGCTCCGCCCATCGAGTGGAGCACTGAGAGATTTGATTGGATCATACATGTGTCTCTGAACACGAGTCAAAATGATGAAGTCTGAAGTAGATCACATGATGAAAGGCTCTGGTGTGTGACCTGCTTCACTCTCGTGTCCGTTACAAACACCGTAACCGCGTCAAACACACACTCCAACAACGCCGGTAACACAACTGCTGACGTCAACAAAACAAAGAGCGGCAGGTGAAGCATGAAGTCACAGTACCAAGAGTTTCAACTGTAACCATCTTAACTAGTTTGACGTGTTGGACGGTGAACAGTCCAGTGTTTACCATCTATTCTATAAACTGTATATGTATCCATTTTAGTTTTTTCCTCTTCTAATTTTATTAAACCAATTCCAGAATGTCCAGAGCCACAAAAAAAATCCTCTTTCGTTTCGTTTGCGATTAAAGCTGCTCTTGATTCATGCGTTGACTCTTCAGGTGAGAAGCAGCTGCAGATTCTTGATGAATAGTTGATGTAAATGGATGTAAATGGATGTAAACGGATGTAAACGGATGTAAACGGATGTAAACGGATGTAAACGGATGTAAACGGATGTAAACGGATGTAAACGGATGTAAACGGATGTAAACGGATGTAAACGGATGTAAACGGATGTAAACGGATGTAAACGGATGTAAACGGATGTAAACGGATGTAAACTGATGTAAACTGATGTAAACTGATGTAAACTGATGTAAACTGATGTAAACTGATGTAAACTCAGTCTCACCCGTGCACGAGTCTCACCCGCGCACGAGTCTCACCCGCGCACGAGTCTCACCCGCGCACGAGTCTCACCCGCGCACGAGTCTCACCTGTGCACGAGTCTCACCTTTGCACGAGTCTCACCCGTGCACGAGTCTCACCCGTGCACGAGTCTCACCCGTGCACGAGTCTCACCCGTGCACGAGTCTCACCCGTGCACGAGTCTCACCTGTGCACGAGTCTCACCCGTGCACGAGTCTCACCCGTGCACGAGTCTCACCCGTGCACGAGTCTTACTCGTGCACGAGTCTCACCTGTGCACGAGTCTCACCTGTGCACGAGTCTCACCCGCGCACGAGTCTCACCCGTGCACGAGTCTCACCTGTGCACGAGTCTCACCTGTGCACGAGTCTCACCTGTGCACGAGTCTCACCTGTGTGTTTCCTGAGATGCTCCTTGAAGTGGCCGAAGTGGTCGAAGTGTTTCTTGCAGTATTCGCAGACGTGCGTCTTCTTCTGTGGTTTCTGAGCGAGCAGCTCCACGTCGTAGTGGAACGTGTTGACGTGATGTTTGTAGGCACCTTCCCTCAGGTACGCTTTGCCGCAGTGTTTGCACAGGTAACGTCTCTCCAGCAGACACGAGTGTTTCTTCATGTGCATCTTCAGCTGCTGGAACAGCTGGAAGGTGAGCCCGCACTTGTCGCAGGGATACGAGCCGTTGACCTGCGAGATCTGGACTTCCATGAAATCCAAGCCGTCCTTCGGCGTCGTTTCCGTCTCCTCCTGGTAAACCACCTCCTGCACGGACGTTCAAGATGTCATTTACACGCGTTTTCATCCTTCGATGACGTGCGACGTTCAATTCACGAGGACGTCTCGGAGAAACGATCATCTCCATCGCAGTTCAAGTACCTGCAGAGAAGGTTCTCCCTGCTCGTACTTGCTGGTGATGTCGGCCAGCAGCGCCAGAGCAGAATCATCAGACTGGTTGCTCCGAGCCACGACCTCCACCAGCTCAGAGTCTTCCACGTCGATGGTGTTTTCTTCGATCACCTCAATCTCTACCTGCCACGAGCGGAGAACAGTGAGTTTGGGGTTTTTTGGTGAGAAACTCCAGACAAACCTGTTGTGTTTCCACCGACGGCAGAGTTTCCGTGATCACGTTCGACGTCTCGGCGATCTTCCTTTTCTTCCCCTGACTCAGAGCTTCCTGCTTCTCATTGATCCTGCGAGACAAAAGCATGACTCTCTGGAAACATGAGCAGGACCATCACAGACGGACGGAGAACTCGCTCACATGAATCAGTTAAAAGGACAAAAAGAGGTTCACGACTCTTACTTGTCATCCAAGGCCTTGATAGCTTCCTGCATCTGCAAGTACTCAGCAGCCTTCCAGACGTCGAGGGCTTCTTCCTTCTCCACGACAGCCAGCGTGGCCGTGTAGGTGAACTCTAGCAGCTGCTGGAACGCCGCGTTGCTCACTCCTGCGAAAATCAACTTGTTTCATTACAAGGGTTATAATCAAGTTTACGGTGCTGATCCAGAATCTGTAGACAAACGTGATCGTAATGAACTAAATCTATTAAAAAATTAAATTCATTTCAGTAATCCATTTGAAATCTATCCTTGACAAAAATAATGCCATTTATAGTTAAAGATCCGGAGTCAAGAGCAGAAGTTGAACAAAACGCTGATCAAATACCTTCGATCTCCACCATTGGCTCCTGAGTGAACTCTTGAAAGAAGTTGTCGAAGAACTGACTGCAGGCCGCGAGGACGGCTTTGTGGGCTCTGAACTGATGACCTGCGAGACACGAGCGTGAGGATCCTGCAGGACGCTCGTGACGAGGAACTCACCGTCCACGATGAGCGTGATGTCCGTGAACCGATCCAGCTGCCGTTGTTCGTTCAGTTTCTCCATCATGACCTTGTAATGAGCAGGAAACTCCGTCCCCAACAGCAGCTCCGCCGCCATCGCTCGCCGGATCCTTCGCTGCCGAGAAGAAACAAGAACAAAAAAGAGATCAAATGTGTTTTTAAGGAATATGTTGATCGACGACTTGCTACAAAACAAGTTTGACTTG
>NC_141818.1:55561743-55581743 GCF_982586985.1 Callionymus lyra
CCTGAACATACACCTGAACACACACCTGAACACACACCTGAACACACACCTGAACACACACCTGAACACACACCTGAACACACCTGAACACACACCTGAACACACACCTGAACACACACCTGAACACACCTGAACACACACCTGAACACACACCTGAACACACCTGAACACACACCTGAACACACACATGAACACACACCTGAACACACACCTGAACACACACCTGAACACACCTGAACATACACCTGAACACACACCTGAACACACCTGAACACACACCTGAACACACCTGAACACACACCTGAACACACACTTGAACACACCTGAACACACACCTGAACACACACCTGAACACACACCTGAACACACCTGAACACACACCTGAACACACCTGAACACACACCTGAACACACACCTGAACACACACCTGAACACACACCTGAACACACACCTGAACACACCTGAACACACACCTGAACACACCTGAACACACACCTGAACACACACCTGAACACACACCTGAATACACCTGAACACACACCTGAACACACACCTGAACACACACCTGAACACACCTGAACACACACCTGAACACACACCTGAACACACACCTGAACACACACCTGAACACACACCTGAACACACACCTGAACACACCTGAACATACACCTGAACACACACCTGAACACACACCTGAACACACACCTGAACACACCTGAACACACACCTGAACACACCTGAACACACACCTGAACACACACCTGAACACACCTGAACACACACCTGAACACACACCTGAACACACACCTGAACACACACCTGAACACACACCTGAACACACACCTGAACACACACCTGAACACACACCTGAACACAGTTTCAGGAAAATTACTTAAATCAAGATCGAATCCCTAAATGTTAATATTAAACGACGCAGATGAAGACAGTGTTTCAAGTAATAACTGGACGTCTGTCTCCACAGGATGGACGGTCTGCGGCAGAAGCTGGAGGGTCAGGGTCTGAAGGACGTGACCTTCATGGTGGTGAACCATCAGGGTCAACAGGCTCAGAGGCTTCACCCCATGTTGGGTCAGAGGTTGTCTCGGAACATCTCGCTGCACCAGCAGCTGGAGGCGCAGACGGACGTGTGGCAGCTGCTCCACGGCGAGAAGGACGACTTCCTGGTCTACGACAGGTGAGCATGACTTCCTGGTCCAGGACAGGTGAGCATGACTTCCTGGTCCAGGACAGGTGAGCACGCCGCGACCTGCCGCGTCACCCTCTGACCTCCGTGACCCCCGCAGGTGCGGTCGACTCACGCGTCACATCTCTCTGCCGTACTCCGTCATCGGTCACGGCCACGTCGAGGAGGCAGTCACAGAGGCCTACTGCGGGAGCGTGTGTGGAGCCTGCGGTCACCAGGTAACTGTCAATCAAGTGACCTGTCAGTCGACGCGTCAATCTGTGCAAATCATGATCAAATGAAAGAAATGATTCATAAATAAACTCTAGTTAACAAGTTTGTGTTCTTGAACGTATCAACGGTTGAAGATCTTTTCTTGTTCACGTGAAGGTTGACGAGACCAAACCAGAGTGTCAAGACCGAGTGTCAGCCCAGCAGCCCGATGTCGCCCCAGTGGAGCCTCAGGGTCACCATCGGGGTCACCATCAGGGTCACCATCAGGGTCACCATCAGGGTCACCATCAGGGTCACCATCAGGGTCACCAACATCACGGTCACCACCAGGGGGGGCACATGCAGGACGGGCCTCAGGAGGCTCGGGGGTCACAGGTCATGCAGCGCCCCTGAGTGTCGGAGGCCTCCAGGTGAAAGTTGAGGCGCAGCTGACAGTGGACGCCCGGGTCGGACCCGGCTCCGTCTCGGTCCAGCTGATGCTGACACTGACGTCAGCTGTTCGGCGAGGCCGAGGGCGAGCGGCCCGCCGACCTCTGACACTGTGACGAGGCGCTCCCCGCCTCCTGACAGTGACACGGGGCGGCGGCGGCGGCGCCGGTCAGAGAGAGCTGACAGTGACGTCCGCCTCCGGCTGCCTGACCGCAGCCCGAGCCGTGACCCTGACCCGCGGGCGTGTCCAGCTGAGCCTGACAGCAGATCTAAAGGGTCGTGAGGCGTTCACTGACCCGGTCCTCGTGCTCCAGACGCCTCCTCCGTCCACGTCGCTCCAGCGTCCATGAAGGCAGGCGCGGAAACTACGCTCTAGTGGCGTCTGCTGGAAGTGCAGCTGCAGCGGCGGGAGCGAGGCGTTCAGGAGCACGAGCGACGGTGGGAAACATTCGTGACAACGAAGAATGAGCACAAACTCACTGAAGCTTCTATAACCAGGTGTTCATGTAGATCATGGTTGACGAGCACATCTCACTTTTAATCCTTAATCTTTGAACGGTTTGAGAAACACTCGGAGCTTCATGATGGTTTCTATGGAAACGATGTCACGACCTTGAAACCTGACGCTCGCTCGGAGTGAAGACGAAAGATGGTGAAATGAATGTTTATAATGTTTGTTTTTGTGATTAAAGTCAAGTTTAGAAACGATGATTATTATTCATTATAATGTGGAGCACGTGAAGGATATAAACTTCCCATGATGCACTGGGGGAAAGAACACGACCCTTAGAGAAGAACACACGACCGGAGATAGTAAGAGCTCAGAAGGTCCACCTGGTCAAGCAGAAGCTCCTCATCCACCAACAAATGAGCGTCAGTCGATGAAACCTGATCCTGGACATGAATGTCTTTCTATCTGGTCCGTCGATCAGTGATTATTACTGTTATTACTGTTATTACTATTATTACTATTATTACTGTTATTACTGTTATTACTGTTATTACTATTATTACTATTATTACTGTTATTACTATTATTACTGTTATTACTATTATTACTATTATTACTCTTATTACTATGATTACTGTTATTACTATTATTACTGTTATTACTGTTATTACTGTTATTACTATTATTACTGTTATTACTGTTATTACTGTTATTACTATTATTACTATTATTACTGTTATTACTGTTATTACTATTATTACTGTTATTACTGTTATTACTATTATTACTATTATTACTGTTATTACTATTATTACTGTTATTACTGTTATTACTGTTATTACTATTATTACTGTTATTACTGTTATTACTGTTATTACTATTATTACTGTTATTACTATTATTACTGTTATTACTATTATTACTATTATTACTGTTATTACTATGATTACTGTTATTACTATTATTACTGTTATTACTGTTATTACTGTTATTACTATTATTACTGTTATTACTGTTATTACTGTTATTACTATTATTACTATTATTACTGTTATTACTGTTATTACTATTATTACTGTTATTACTGTTATTACTATTATTACTATTATTACTGTTATTACTATTATTACTGTTATTACTATTATTACTATTATTACTGTTATTACTATTATTATTGTTATTACTGTTATTACTATTATTATTGTTATTACTGTTATTACTATTATTACTGTTATTACTATTATTACTATTATTACTGTTATTACTATTATTACTGTTATTACTATTATTACTATTATTACTGTTATTACTATTATTACTGTTATTACTATTATTACTGTTATTACTGTTATTACTATTATTACTGTTATTACTATTATTACTGTTATTACTGTTATTACTATTATTACTGTATTACTATTATTACTGTTATTACTATTATTACTTTTATTACTGTTATTACTATTATTACTATTATTACTAGTATTACTGTTATTACTATTATTACTATTATTACTGTTATTACTATTATTACTGTTATTACTATTATTACTTTTATTACTATTATTACTGTTATTACTATTATTACTATTATTACTATTATTACTGTTATTACTATTATTACTATTATTACTGTTATTACTATTATTACTGTTATTACTGTTATTACTATTATTACTTAACTTACTTATTACTTATTATTAGTAATTACACTGTAAGTATAATAGGAACTACATTGTAAGTATAATAGTAATTACACTGTAAGTATAATAGTCATTATACTGTAAGTATAATAGTAATTACACTGTAAGTATAATAGTAACTACACTATAAGTATAATAGTAACTACACTGTAAGTATAATAGTAATAACACTGTAAGTATAATAGTAATTACACTGTAGGTATAATAGTAATTACACTGTAGGTATAATAGTAATTACACTGTAATTATAATAGTAATAACACTGTAAGTATAATAGTAACTACACTGTAAGTATAATAGTAATAACACTGTAAGTATAATAGTAATTACACTGTAGGTATAATAGTAATTACACTGTAGGTATAATAGTAATTACACTGTAATTATAATAGTAATAACACTGTAAGTATAATAGTAACTACACTGTAAGTATAATAGTAATAACACTGTAAGTATAATAGTAATTACACTGTAGGTATAATAGTAATTACACTGTAATTATAATAGTAATAACACTGTAAGTATAATAGTAACTACACTGTAAGTATAATAGTAATAACACTGTAAGTATAATAGTAATTACACTGTAGGTATAATAGTAATTACACTGTAGGTATAATAGTAATTACACTGTAATTATAATAGTAATAACACTGTAAGTATAATAGTAACTACACTGTAAGTATAATAGTAATAACACTGTAAGTATAATAGTAATTACACTGTAGGTATAATAGTAATTACACTGTAAGTATAATAGTAACTACACTGTAAGTATAATAGTAATAACACTGTAAGTATAATAGTAATTACACTGTAGGTATAATAGTAATAACACTGTAAGTATAATAGTAATTACACTGTAGGTATAATAGTAATTACACTGTAATTATAATAGTAAAGACATCAATGATCAGGAGAAAGTAAAGTTTTCTGGGACCAGAGTCTAAAACAAGTACCTGAGAGTCTTGAACCAACAGTTTTTATCTCCAACAATGTTAATTATTCATCTAATGATCTACACATGAAATATATCAACACACACACTTCCCATGATACACTGGGGTTGATTTAATAAAAATACATTTGTTCTACTTCACTGATATGACAACAACATGTATTATTTATGTTGTAAAACAAACGCTTACTTTGAGCTCAAACCATCGGTTCGATTTAAACCATTTGTTGTTACAATAAGTGACGTCACTGTGACGTACTTACGTCTGCTAGCAGCGAAGCTAACAAATGCTAAGAGTTTGTGAATAAACGTCAGTTTCAGGCTCGCGCCGGCAGAGGGCGCTGCAGGATCATCTTGAAGTGATGACGCGTTTGTTGCTAATATCACGTTTAATAAGACATAAAAGACTTTAACGTTCTTATTGTATAATTATACTCGTTAAATGCACTTGTATCTAAGAAATCCTCTGCATTTGTTCGAGAAGGATGTGAGAATAAATATGAATTCATCTAATATTTACCCAAACTAAAGAAAACATGAATAAAAAGATAAAACAACAAGAAACACGTTTTACAAAAGTTTATTTTTTAAACATTGTGTTGATGTTTCAGTTGAACGTGACCTTTAGTTTCGGGGTGATCGTGTTCAGACGAACTCTGGTCCAACAAACGCCTCTGAGGTCAACGAGCGTCGGCGTAATTGAAGATCAATCCAGGGGAGCAAAGGCTTCTGGGTAATTACCTGTGACGTCCTGAGCTGCGAGTCTCTTGATTCAATTATCGCTCGACAACATTTCCCCTCCGGACGCACAACTCTCCACCAGAGACCCACAAATCAAGTCAAAGAACTCACACCAACACAACAACAAGAAGGTAAAACATTATGACCACGAGAAGAACAACAACATAGACGAGTGAAGCAGATGCTGGACTCGAACCCACAACCTTTGTTTCACTGATGATGATGAAGATGAAGAGGATGATGATGATGATGAAGATGATGATGAAGATGATGAAGAAGATGATGATGATGATGATGATGATGATGATGATGATGATGATGATGATGAAGAGGATGATGATGATGATGAAGATGAAGATGATGATGATGAAGAAGATGAAGAAGATGATGATGAAGAAGATGAAGATGATGATGAAGATGATGATGATGAAGATGATGATGAAGAAGATGAAGATGATGATGAAGATGATGATGAAGAAGATGAAGATGATGATGAAGAAGATGAAGATGATGATGAAGATGATGATGAAGAAGATGAAGATGATGAAGATGATGATGAAGAAGATGAAGATGATGATGAAGAAGATGAAGATGATGATGAAGATGATGATGAAGAAGATGAAGATGATGAAGATGATGATGGTGATGACGATGATGATGAAGAAGATGATGAAGATGAAGATGATGATGATGATGATGAAGAAGATGAAGATGATGATGATGATGAAGATGAATCACGTCGAGTAGAAAAACACGTGAAGCAACATCTACTGATCACATGACCACG
Organism: Callionymus lyra; assembly: GCF_982586985.1. NCBI lineage: Eukaryota > Metazoa > Chordata > Actinopteri > Syngnathiformes > Callionymidae > Callionymus > Callionymus lyra. Next base: position 55,568,230 of record NC_141818.1, read on the forward strand.
AGTTTAAACCAATGAAAGTCTTGTGACCTATGACCTGTAGTTCGACCCTCTGTGACCCTTGAGCATCGTTTCTCCCTCGACTGTATAAAAATATATCTTTAATAAAACACTTTTATTGATGCAAAATATTTTCTTCTAAAACAACTTGAAATTCATTTAATATTTTATTGAGAAAAACTTTTTATCTTTGAACTGAAGTTTTTTCTTTGTTTCCTGCTTTAAAACTTTTATTCTCTTGTTTTCGAGAATTCATCCAAAAATAACTTGTTTTTCTTCTTTGTTTACAAAATACTTGTTTAATAATAAAATTCAAAGGTTTAGTTTTGATGACAATATTAAATTATTTATTTATTTATCGTGACTCCAAGGTTTATAACTTAAAAACTCAAACTAAATACATTTATTGAGAATAAAACTATAATAAAAACTTTAACTTCTTTACTTTTCTTAAAGCTTTGAACTGAAGAATCACTCGAGTCGTTTGTCTCAGGCTGACGAGTCGATCCTCGAGTAGACTTGAGAACTGATCTCAGGCTGACGAGTCGATCCATATGTAAACCCTTAAGAACTGATCTCAGGCTGACGAGTCGATCCATATGTAAACCCTTAAGAACTGATCTCAGGCTGACGAGTCGATTCAAATGTAAACCCTTAAGAACTGATCTCAGGCTGACGAGTCGATCCTCGAGTAGACTTAAGAACTGATCTCAGGCTGACGAGTCGATTCAAATGTAAACCCTTAAGAACTGATCTCAGGCTGACGAGTCGATCCATATGTAAACCCTTAAGAACTGATCTCAGGCTGACGAGTCGATTCAAATGTAAACCCTTAAGAACTGATCTCAGGCTGACGAGTCGATCCATATGTAAACCCTTAAGAACTGATCTCAGGCTGACGAGTCGATCCATATGTAAACCCTTAAGAACTGATCTCAGGCTGACGAGTCGATCCTCGTGTAGACTTAAGAACTGATCTCAGGCTGACGAGTCGATCCATATGTAAACCCTCAAGAACTGATCTCAGGCTGACGAGTCGATTCAAATGTAAACCCTTGAGAACTAATCTCAGGCTGATGAGTCGATCCATATGTAAACCCTTAAGAACTGATCTCAGGCTGACGAGTCGATCCATATGTAAACCCTTAAGAACTGATCTCAGGCTGACGAGTCGATCCACATGTAAACCCTTAAGAACTGATCTCAGGCTGACGAGTCGATTCAAATGTAAACCCTTAAGAACTGATCTCAGGCTGACGAGTCGATCCACATGTAAACCCTTAAGAACTGATCTCAGGCTGACGAGTCGATCCATATGTAAACCCTTAAGAACTGATCTCAGGCTGACGAGTCGATCCATATGTAAACCCTTAAGAACTGATCTCAGGCTGACGAGTCGATCCACATGTAAACCCTTAAGAACTGATCTCAGGCTGACGAGTCGATTCAAATGTAAACCCTTGAGAACTGATCTCAGGCTGACGAGTCGATCCACATGTAAACCCTTAAGAACTGATCTCAGGCTGACGAGTCGATCCATATGTAAAGAATTAAGATCTGATCTGAGGCTGACGAGTCGATCCACATGTAAACCCTTAAGAACTGATCTCAGGCTGACGAGTCGATTCACATGTAAACCCTTGAGAACTGATCACAGGCTGACGAGTCGATCCACATGTAAACCCTTGAGAACTGATCTCAGGCTGACGAGTCGATCCACATGTAAACCCTTGAGAACTGATCTCAGGCTGACGAGTCGATCCATATGTAAAGAATTAAGATCTGATCTCAGGCTGACGAGTCGATCCACAATAATCCTTAAGAACTGATCTCAGGCTGACGAGTCGATCCATATGTAAAGAATTAAGATCTGATCTCAGGCTGACGAGTCGATCCACAATAATCCTTAAGAACTGATCTCAGGCTGACGAGTCGATCCACAATAATCCTTAAGAACTGATCCCAGGCTGACGAGTCGATCCACAATAATCCTTAAGAACTGATCCCAGGCTGACGAGTCGATCCACAATAATCCTTAAGAACTGATCCCAGGCTGACGAGTCGATCCACAATAATCCTTAAGAACTGATCCCAGGCTGACGAGTCGATCCACCTCCAACAAGAAAAGCTTCAGAATGTTTTTGTTTCTCGTCTGAACTCAACAAACGTCTTCAGGGCGAGATGTTCCCGAGAACCTCGGGGGTCACGTAACCCACCGGCATCAGGCTCTTGGTTGGCTGGTCGGGGCGAGGGGGCGGGGCCTGGACGGGCGGGGGGTTCAGCAGCAGACTGTTCTGAGCGTCCACCTCCTGCACCACCGTGTAGTCCGGCACCGAGCCCTGCGCACAGTCCTGGTCCTGATGGTCGGACACGTCGTCCGAGGAGCCGTGGACCATCAGCTGAAGAGAGTTCTTCTCACCCGGACCTCCCTTCTGGACCTTCTCCTCCTGGACCCGCAGCTGCTGGCCCGGAGACAGAACCACGCCGCCCGAGGGCATCACGTTGCTGACCTGGGCGTAGAAGTCTGTGTCGACCCACGTCTGAGGCCCGGACAGAGCCTGGTCCAGCTCAGGAGGCGGGTCCTGGGACTGGCCCGGCAGCAGCGTGGCCATGAGCGAGTCCTGGTCCGGCAGATCCGGGTCGTAGCAGCTGGCCCGACCCGAGTCTGTGCTGGGAAAACTGAAGGAGAAACAGTTTAACGAAAGTCTGAAGAGAAAGTGTATCATAATTAATTATTATTATTGTTGTTATTATCCTTGTTATTATTATTATTATTATTATTATTGTTGTTATTATCCTTGTTATTATTATTATTATATTATTATTTTTATTATTGTTATTATTATCTTTATTATTATCATTATTATTATTATTGTATTATTATTATTATTATCCTTGTTATTATTATTATTATTGTTATTATTATCTTTATTATTATCATTATTATTATTATTGTTATTATTATTATTATTATTGTTGTATTATTATTGTATTATTATTATTATTATTATTATTATCCTTGTTATTATTATTATTATTGTTATTATTACCTTTATTATGATCATTATTATTATTATTATTATTGTCATTATTATCATTGTTATCATTATTATCATTATTATTATCATTGTTACTATTATTATTATTATTATTACTATTATTATTATTATTACTATAATTATTATTATTATTGTTATTAGAAACTAATGATAAATAAATGTTGAATATTTAGTTCCACAAACATCTGAAAGATTCTTCACATTTTTCTTGTTGATGTTTTGGTGTGTGAGTCTCACTCCCTCCCAGTGAACTCAGTGTGTGAGTCTCACTCCCTCCCAGTGAACTCAGTGTGTGAGTCTCACTCCCTCTCAGTGAACTCAGTGTGTGAGTCTCACTCCCTCCCAGTGAACTCAGTGTGTGAGTCTCACTCCCTCCCAGTGAACTCAGTGTGTGAGTCTCACTCCCTCCCAGTGAACTCAGTGTGTGAGTCTCACTCCCTCCCAGTGAACTCAGTGTGTGAGTCTCACTCCCTCTCAGTGAACTCAGTGTGTGAGTCTCACTCCCTCCCAGTGAACTCAGTGTGTGAGTCTCACTCCCTCTCAGTGAACTCAGTGTGTGAGTCTCACTCCCTCTCAGTGAACTCAGTGTGTGAGTCTCACTCCCTCTCAGTGAACTCAGTGTGTGAGTCTCACTCCCTCTCAGTGAACTCAGTGTGTGAGTCTCACTCCCTCCCAGTGAACTCAGTGTGTGAGTCTCACTCCCTCTCAGTGAACTCAGTGTGTGAGTCTCACTCCCTCCCAGTGAACTCAGTGTGTGAGTCTCACTCCCTCTCAGTGAACTCAGTGTGTGAGTCTCACTCCCTCTCAGTGAACTCAGTGTGTGAGTCTCACTCCCTCTCAGTGAACTCAGTGTGTGAGTCTCACTCCCTCTCAGTGAACTCAGTGTGTGAGTCTCACTCCCTCTCAGTGAACTCAGTGTGTGAGTCTCACTCCCTCTCAGTGAACTCAGTGTGTGAGTCTCACTCCCTCCCAGTGAACTCAGTGTGTGAGTCTCACTCCCTCTCAGTGAACTCAGTGTGTGAGTCTCACTCCCTCCCAGTGAACTCAGTGTGTGAGTCTCACTCCCTCTCAGTGAACTCAGTGTGTGAGTCTCACTCCCTCTCAGTGAACTCAGTGTGTGAGTCTCACTCCCTCTCAGTGAACTCAGTGTGTGAGTCTCACTCCCTCTCAGTGAACTCAGTGTGTGAGTCTCACTCCCTCTCAGTGAACTCAGTGTGTGAGTCTCACTCCCTCTCAGTGAACTCAGTGTGTGAGTCTCACTCCCTCTCAGTGAACTCAGTGTGTGAGTCTCACTCCCTCCCAGTGAACTCAGTGTGTGAGTCTCACTCCCTCTCAGTGAACTCAGTGTGTGAGTCTCACTCCCTCCCAGTGAACTCAGTGTGTGAGTCTCACTCCCTCTCAGTGAACTCAGTGTGTGAGTCTCACTCCCTCCCAGTGAACTCAGTGTGTGAGTCTCACTCCCTCCCAGTGAACTCAGTGTGTGAGTCTCACTCCCTCTCAGTGAACTCAGTGTGTGAGTCTCACTCCCTCTCAGTGAACTCAGTGTGTGAGTCTCACTCCCTCCCAGTGAACTCAGTGTGTGAGTCTCACTCCCTCTCAGTGAACTCAGTGTGTGAGTCTCACTCCCTCTCAGTGAACTCAGTGTGTGAGTCTCACTCCCTCTCAGTGAACTCAGTGTGTGAGTCTCACTCCCTCTCAGTGAACTCAGTGTGTGAGTCTCACTCCCTCCCAGTGAACTCAGTGTGTGAGTCTCACTCCCTCTCAGTGAACTCAGTGTGTGAGTCTCACTCCCTCTCAGTGAACTCAGTGTGTGAGTCTCACTCCCTCTCAGTGAACTCAGTGTGTGAGTCTCACTCCCTCTCAGTGAACTCAGTGTGTGAGTCTCACTCCCTCTCAGTGAACTCAGTGTGTGAGTCTCACTCCCTCTCAGTGAACTCAGTGTGTGAGTCTCACTCCCTCTCAGTGAACTCAGTGTGTGAGTCTCACTCCCTCTCAGTGAACTCATAAACTCACTAAACCAACATTATTTCTTCACGTCGTTGAATCAACTTCATGTTCAATAAACTCATCAATGATTGATTCTGTCACTCAAGAGTAAAACATGAAACTATTGATGACATAAACAACAACAACAACAACAACAACAACAACAACAACAACAACACAACCCTGTTGTGTAGTTTGTCTGACAGTGTGCGACTCTGACCTGCTGGAGTTGGAGCAGCCGACGGGTTGATTGACAGGCTGAGAAAGAAGCTTGTGTGTGTCTGAGCTGTTCTTCTGCGGCGCGTCAGGTTCGTCCAGATCCACTTCGATGAACTCGACCCACGACTCGTCAGAGAAGAAGCTGTAGGAGGACAGAGCGCCCATCCCCCCCCCGCTGAGCACATGGTTCAGCTCGTCCAGGTGTCCTTTCTGGAGACACAATGTTGTGTTGATGTGTGTACTTACGACATGTTGTGTTGATGTGTGTACTTATGACATGTTGTGTTGATGTGTGTACTTATGACATGTTGTGTTGATGTGTGTACTTATGACATGTTGTGTTGATGTGTGTACTTATGACATGTTGTGTTGATGTGTGTACTTATGACATGTTGTGTTGATGTGTGTACTTACAACATGTTGTGTTGATGTGTGTACTTACGACATGTTGTGTTGATGTGTGTACTTACGACATGTTGTGTTGATGTGTGTACTTATGACATGTTGTGTTGATGTGTGTACTTATGACATGTTGTGTTGATGTGTGTACTTACAACATGTTGTGTTGATGTGTGTACTTACAACATATTGTGTTGATGTGTGTACTTACGACATGTTGTGTTGATGTGTGTACTTACAACATGTTGTGTTGATGTGTGTACTTACGACATGTTGTGTTGATGTGTGTACTTACAACATGTTGTGTTGATGTGTGTACTTACGACATGTTGTGTTGATGTGTGTACTTACAACATATTGTGTTGATGTGTGCACTTACGACATGTTGTGTTGATGTGTGTACTTACAACATGTTGTGTTGATGTGTGTACTTACAACATATTGTGTTGATGTGTGTACTTACAACATGTTGTGTTGATGTGTGTACTTACAACATGTTGTGTTGATGTGTGTACTTACAACATGTTGTGTTGATGTGTGTACTTACAACATATTGTGTTGATGTGTGTACTTACGACATGTTGTGTTGATGTGTGTACTTACAACATGTTGTGTTGATGTGTGTACTTACAACATATTGTGTTGATGTGTGTACTTACGACATGTTGTGTTGATGTGTGTACTTACGACATGTTGTGTTGATGTGTGTACTTACGACATGTTGTGTTGATGTGTGTACTTACAACATGTTGTGTTGATGTGTGTACTTACAACATGTTGTGTTGATGTGTGTACTTACAACATATTGTGTTGATGTGTGTACTTACAACATGTTATGTTGATGTGTGTACTTACAACATGTTGTGTTGATGTGTGTACTTACAACATGTTGTGTTGATGTGTGTACTTACAACATGTTGTGTTGATGTGTGTACTTACGACATGTTGTGTTGATGTGTGTACTTATGACATGTTGTGTTGATGTGTGTACTTACGACATATTGTGTTGATGTGTGTACTTATGACATGTTGTGTTGATGTGTGTACTTACGACATGTTGTGTTGATGTGTGTACTTACGACATGTTGTGTTGATGTGTGTACTTATAACATGTTGTGTTGATGTGTGTACTTATAACATGTTGTGTTGATGTGTGTACTTACAACATGTTGTGTTGATGTGTGTACTTACAACATGTTGTGTTGATGTGTGTACTTACAACATGTTGTGTTGATGTGTGTACTTACAACATGTTGTGTTGATGTGTGTACTTACGACATGTTGTGTTGATGTGTGTACTTACGACATGTTGTGTTGATGTGTGTACTTATAACATGTTGTGTTGATGTGTGTACTTACAACATGTTGTGTTGATGTGTGTACTTACAACATGTTGTGTTGATGTGTGTACTTACAACATGTTGTGTTGATGTGTGTACTTACAACATGTTGTGTTGATGTGTGTACTTACAACATATTGTGTTGATGTGTGTACTTACAACATGTTATGTTGATGTGTGTACTTACAACATGTTGTGTTGATGTGTGTACTTACAACATGTTGTGTTGATGTGTGTACTTACAACATGTTGTGTTGATGTGTGTACTTACGACATGTTGTGTTGATGTGTGTACTTATGACATGTTGTGTTGATGTGTGTACTTACGACATATTGTGTTGATGTGTGTACTTATGACATGTTGTGTTGATGTGTGTACTTACGACATGTTGTGTTGATGTGTGTACTTACGACATGTTGTGTTGATGTGTGTACTTATAACATGTTGTGTTGATGTGTGTACTTATAACATGTTGTGTTGATGTGTGTACTTACAACATGTTGTGTTGATGTGTGTACTTACAACATGTTGTGTTGATGTGTGTACTTACAACATGTTGTGTTGATGTGTGTACTTACAACATGTTGTGTTGATGTGTGTACTTACGACATGTTGTGTTGATGTGTGTACTTACGACATGTTGTGTTGATGTGTGTACTTATAACATGTTGTGTTGATGTGTGTACTTACAACATGTTGTGTTGATGTGTGTACTTACAACATGTTGTGTTGATGTGTGTACTTACAACATGTTGTGTTGATGTGTGTACTTATAACATGTGTTGATGTGTGTACTTATAACATGTGTTGATGTGTGTACTTATAACATGTGTTGATGTGTGTACTTACTACATGTGTTGATGTGTGTACTTATAACATGTGTGTAGTTACATGTGTGTAGTTACATGTGTGTAGTTACATGAACATGTGTGTAGTTACATGCGTGTAGTTACATGTGTGTAGTTACATGAACATATGTGTAGTTACATGTGTGTAGTTACATGTGTGTAGTTACATGCGTGTAGTTACATGTGTGTAGTTACATGTGTGTAGTTACATGAACATGTGTGTAGTTACATGTGTGTAGTTACATGCGTGTAGTTACATGTGTGTAGTTACATGAACATGTGTGTAGTTACATGCGTGTAGTTACATGTGTGTAGTTGCATGCGTGTAGTTGCATGCGTGTAGTTACATGTGTGTAGTTACATGTGTGTAGTTACATGTGTGTAGTTACATGTATGTAGTTACATGTGTGTAGTTACATGCGTGTAGTTACATGTGTGTAGTTACATGCGTGTAGTTGCATGCGTGTAGTTACATGTGTGTAGTTACATGTGTGTAGTTACATGTGTGTAGTTACATGTGTGTAGTTACATGCGTGTAGTTACATGTGTGTAGTTACATGTGTGTAGTTACATGAACATATGTGTAGTTACATGTGTGTAGTTACATGTGTGTAGTTACATGCGTGTAGTTACATATGTGTAGTTACATGTGTGTAGTTACATGCGTGTAGTTACATGTGTGTAGTTACATGTGTGTAGTTACATGTGTGTAGTTACATGTGTGTAGTTACATATGTGTAGTTACATGTGTGTAGTTACATGTGTGTAGTTACATGTGTGTAGTTACATGCGTGTAGTTACATGCGTGTAGTTACATGCGTGTAGTTGCATGCGTGTAGTTACATGTGTGTAGTTACATGCGTGTAGTTACATGTGTGTAACTACATGTGTGTAGTTACATGCGTGTAGTTACATGCGTGTAGTTACATGTGTGTAGTTACATGCGTGTAGTTACATGTGTGTAGTTACATGTGTGTAGTTACATGTGTGTAGTTACATGTGTGTAGTTACATGCGTGTAGTTACATGTGTGTAGTTACATGTGTGTAGTTACATGTGTGTAGTTACATGTGTGTAGTTACATGTGTGTAGTTACATGCGTGTAGTTACATGCGTGTAGTTACATGTGTGTAGTTACATGCGTGTAGTTACATGTGTGTAGTTACATGTGTGTAGTTACATGTGTGTAGTTACATGTGTGTAGTTACATGCGTGTAGTTACATGCGTGTAGTTACATGCGTGTAGTTACATGCGTGTAGTTACATGCGTGTAGTTACATGCGTGTAGTTACATGCGTGTAGTTACATGTGTGTAGTTACATGTGTGTAGTTACATGCGTGTAGTTACATGTGTGTAGTTACATGTGTGTAGTTACATGTGTGTAGTTACATGTGTGTAGTTACATGTGTGTAGTTACATGTGTGTAGTTACATGCGTGTAGTTACATGTGTGTAGTTACATGTGTGTAGTTACATGTGTGTAGTTACATGCGTGTAGTTACATGCGTGTAGTTACATGTGTGTAGTTACATGCGTGTAGTTACACGCGTGTAGTTACATGTGTGTAGTTACATGTGTGTAGTTACATGTGTGTAGTTACACGCGTGTAGTTACATGTGTGTAGTTACATGTGTGTAGTTACATGTGTGTAGTTACATGTGTGTAGTTACATGTGTGTAGTTACATGTGTGTATATAATAGTTTTACCTTCAACATCTCTGAGTCGATGCCTTTGATCTTCGGAGCAGGAACAGGAGGTAATAGAAGTAACATTAACCTGTGACATGATAGAGAGTTAGTGTGAGTGTGTGTGTGTGTGTGTGTGTGTGTGTGTGTGTGTGTGTGTGTGTGTGTGTGTGTGTGAGTGTGTGTGTGTGTGTGTGTATGATGTGTGTGAGTGTGTGTGAGTGTATGTGTGTGAGTGTATGTGTGTGTGTGTGTGAGTGTGTGTGTGTGTGTGTGAGTGTGTGTGTGTGTGTGTGTGAGTGTATGTGTGTGTATGTGTGTGTATGTGTGAGTGTGTGTGTGAGTGTGTGAGTGTATGTGTGTGTGTGAGGGTGTGTGCGTGAGTGTGTGTGTGTGAGAGTGTATGTGTGTGTGTGAGAGTGTGTGTGTGTGTGAGAGTGTATGTGTGTGTGTGTGAGAGGGTGTGTGTGTGTGTGTGTGTGTGTGTGTGTGAGTGTGTGTGTGTGTGAGTGTGTGTGTGTGTGTGTGTATGATGTGTGTGTGTGTGTGTGTGTGTACAAGCATGTGTGTGTACAAGCGTGTGTGTGTGTGTGTGTGTGTGTGTGTGTGTGTGTGTGTGTGTGTGTGTGTGTGTGTGTGTGTGTGTGTGTGTGTGTGTGTACAAGCATGTGTGTGTACAAGCGTGTGTGTGTACAGGTGTGTGTCGACCTGTGTTGTTGTGTAACAAGGACCAACATGACAAGCACGAGGACAGCGAGGAGGCCAAAGGTCACGATGATCGCGGCTGAAGAGTCTGAAATAATGAATAAAGTTTCAAGTCGTTGTCGTGTGTGTCGTGTTCACCTGTCACACCTGTCACACCTGTCACACCTGTAACACCTGACACACCTGACACACCTGTGAACATTCACCTGTAACACCTGACACACCTGTCACACCTGTGAACATTCACCTGTCACACCTGTGAACATTCACCTGTCACACCTGTGAACATTCACCTGTAACACCTGTGAACATTCACCTGTCACACCTGTGAACATTCACCTGTAACACCTGTGAACATTCACCTGTCACACCTGTAACACCTGTGAACATTCACCTGTAACACCTGTGAACATTCACCTGTCACACCTGTGAACATTCACCTGTAACACCTGTGAACATTCACCTGTAACACCTGTGAACATTCACCTGTCACACCTGTGAACATTCACCTGTAACACCTGTGAACATTCACCTGTCACACCTGTCACACCTGTGAACATTCACCTGTAACACCTGTGAACATTCACCTGACACACCTGTCACACCTTACACACCTGTCACACCTGTCACACTTGACACACCTGTCACACCTGACACACCTGTCACACCTTACACACCTGTCACACCTGTCACACCTGACACACCTGTCACACCTTACACACCTGTCACACCTGTCACACCTGACACACCTGTCACACCTGACACACCTGTCACACCTGTCACACCTGACACACCTGTCACACCTGACAAACCTGTCACACCTGTCACACCTGTCACACCTGTGAACATTCACCTGTAACACCTGTGAACATTCACCTGACACACCTGTCACACCTTACACACCTGTCACACCTGTCACACCTGACACACCTGTCACACCTGACACACCTGTCACACCTTACACACCTGTCACACCTGTCACACCTGACACACCTGTCACACCTGTCACACCTGACACACCTGTCACACCTGTCACACCTGACACACCTGTCACACCTGACAAACCTGTCACACCTGACACACCTGTCACACCTTTGAACATTCACCTGACACACCTGACACACCTGTCACACCTGACACACCTGTCACACCTGTCACACCTGACACACCTGTCACACCTTACACACCTGTCACACCTGACACACCTGTCACACCTGACAAACCTGTCACACCTGACAAACCTGTCACACCTGTCACACCTGTCACACCTGACAAACCTGTCACACATGTCACACCTGTGAACGTGCGCGTCACGTGCACGAACACGGACTCGCTGAAGCGTCCGAACTTGACGAAGGCGTGCATCCTGGAGCGAACACGCACCTCGTACTCGCCGCCCACTCTCAGGCCGTACACGGGCTGACGGGTCAGAGGTTGAATCTCCAGCTGTCAATCACAGAGACTCGTGTCAATCAAACACTCGATGATTTGATCTTTGACCTCGTCTGGAACTATGATGTCATCAACACACGTGTCATCAACTGTATTGATACGGAGAAGAGGGTCAATATTTGACCTTCATGTTGAACCTCAGGGGTCAAAGGTCAGAAGAAGAAATACTTTTACAAATATTTGTGTGTGTGTGTGTATGTGTACATGTGTATGTTTGTATGTGTGTGTGTGTTTATGTGTGTGTGTGTGTGTACATGTGTGTGTGTGTGTATGTGTGTATGTTTGTATGTGTGTATGTTTGTATGTGTTTGTGTATGTGTGTGTGTGTGTGTTTGCGTGTGTGTACGTGTGTGTGTGTGTGTACATGTGCGTGTGTGTGTGTGAACATGTGTGTGTGTGTAACTTAAATTAAGTGATAACTTCATGTGTGTAACTTCAAGCGTGTGTAACTTCAAGCGTGTAACTACATGTGTGTAACTTCATGTGTGTAACTTCATGTGTGTAACCTCATGTGTGTAACTACATGTGTGTAACTACATGTGTGTAACTTCATGTGTGTAACCTCATGTGTGTAACCACATGTGTGTAACCACATGTGTGTAACTACATGTGTGTAACTACATGTGTGTAACCTCATGTGTGTAACTACATGTGTGTAACTACATGTGTGTAACTTCATGTGTGTAACCTCATGTGTGTAACCACATGTGTGTAACCACATGTGTGTAACTACATGTGTGTAACTTCATGTGTGTAACCTCATGTGTGTAACCACATGTGTGTAACCACATGTGTGTAACCACATGTGTGTAACTACATGTGTGTTACTACATGTGTGTAACTACATGTGTGTAACTACATGTGTGTAACTACATGTGTGTAACTACATGTGTGTAACTACATGTGTGTAACTTCATGTGTGTAGCTACATGTGTGTAACTACATGTGTGTAACTACATGTGTGTAACTACATGTGTGTAACTTCATGTGTGTAACTACATGTGTGTAACTACATGTGTGTAACTACATGTGTGTAACCTCATGTGTGTAACTACATGTGTGTAACTACATGTGTGTAACTACATGTGTGTAACTACATGTGTGTAGCTACATGTGTGTAACTACATGTGTGTAACCACATGTGTGTAACTACATGTGTGTAACCACATGTGTGTAACCACATGTGTGTAACCACATGTGTGTAACTACATGTGTGTAACTACATGTGTGTAACTACATGTGTGTAACTTCATGTGTGTAACTACATGTGTGTAACTACATGTGTGTAACTACATGTGTGTAACTACATGTGTGTAACTTCATGTGTGTAACTTCATGTGTGTAACTACATGTGTGTAACTACATGTGTGTAACTACATGTGTGTAACTACATGTGTGTAACTACATGTGTGTAGCTACATGTGTGTAACTACATGTGTGTAACTTCATGTGTGTAACTACATGTGTGTAACTTCATGTGTGTAGCTACATGTGTGTAACTACATGTGTGTAACTACATGTGTGTAACTACATGTGTGTAACTTCATGTGTGTAACTACATGTGTGTAACTACATGTGTGTAACTACATGTGTGTAGCTACATGTGTGTAACTACATGTGTGTAACTACATGTGTGTAACTACATGTGTGTAACTACATGTGTGTAACTACATGTGTGTAACTACATGTGTGTAACTACATGTGTGTAACTACATGTGTGTAACTACATGTGTGTAGCTACATGTGTGTAACTACATGTGTGTAACTACATGTGTGTAACTACATGTGTGTAACTACATGTGTGTAACTACATGTGTGTAACT
>NC_141818.1:55599243-55606743 GCF_982586985.1 Callionymus lyra
CAGACACGCACAGAAACACACACAGACACGCACAGAAACACACACAGACACGCACAGAAACACACACAGACACGCACAGAAACACACAGACACGCACAGAAACACACACAGACACGCACAGAAACACACACAGACATGAACAGAAACACACACAGACACGCACAGAAACACACACAGACACGAACAGAAACACACAGACACACACGGAAACACACACAGACACACACAGACAATTCGTGCTGCATCACTGTAGCATAAGGAACATGCGTTTGTCGTCAGAGCTGCTGGAGCTCGCGGGCTGATAAGGACCTGCAGGAGAGCCTGGTAAACAGTCGGCAGCCATTAAGCTGCAGATCCACTGAACACTCGTCTGCAGCGTAAACAACATCGTGATGAACGAGCGACGTGACGCCATAAAACACCTTCCAGTTCATTCAAGCGTGTTGAAGCACCAGAGAGCGTGTTTGAAACCAAACAATACTCTTGATTCAACACAAGTGTTTAAAAGCAAACAATACTCTTGATTCAACACGAGTGTTTAAAAGCAAACAATACTCTTGATTCAACACAAGTGTTTAAAAGCAAACAATACTCTTGATTCAACACGAGTGTTTAAAAGCAAACAATACTCTTGATTCAACACAAGTGTTTAAAAGCAAACAATACTCTTGATTCAACACAAGTGTTTAAAAGCAAACAATACTCTTGATTCAACACAAGTGTTTAAAAGCAAACAATACTCTTGATTCAACACAAGTGTTTAAAAGCAAACAATACTCTTGATTCAACACGAGTGTTTAAAAGCAAACAATACTCTTGATTCAACACAAGTGTTTAAAAGCAAACAATACTCTTGATTCAACACAAGTGTTTAAAAGCAAACAATACTCTTGATTCAACACGAGTGTTTAAAAGCAAACAATACTCTTGATTCAACACAAGTGTTTAAAAGCAAACAATACTCTTGATTCAACACGAGTGTTTAAAAGCAAACAATACTCTTGATTCAACACAGGTCTTTAAAAGCAAACAATACTCTTGATTCAACACAAGTGTTTAAAAGCAAACAATACTCTTGATTCAACACAAGTGTTTAAAAGCAAACAATACTCTTGATTCAACACAAGTGTTTAAAAGCAAACAATACTCTTGATTCAACACGAGTGTTTAAAAGCAAACAATACTCTTGATTCAACACGAGTGTTTAAAAGCAAACAATACTCTTGATTCAACACGAGTGTTTAAAAGCAAACAATACTCTTGATTCAACACAAGTGTTTAAAAGCAAACAATACTCTTGATTCAACACGAGTGTTTAAAAGCAAACAATACTCTTGATTCAACACAAGTGTTTAAAAGCAAACAATACTCTTGATTCAACACGAGTGTTTAAAAGCAAACAATACTCTTGATTCAACACAAGTGTTTAAAAGCAAACAATACTCTTGATTCAACACGAGTGTTTAAAAGCAAACAATACTCTTGATTCAACACGAGTGTTTAAAAGCAAACAATACTCTTGATTCAACACGAGTGTTTAAAAGCAAACAATACTCTTGATTCAACACGAGTGTTTAAAAGCAAACAATACTCTTGATTCAACACAAGTGTTTAAAAGCAAACAATACTCTTGATTCAACACGAGTGTTTAAAAGCAAACAATACTCTTGATTCAACACAAGTGTTTAAAAGCAAACAATACTCTTGATTCAACACGAGTGTTTAAAAGCAAACAATACTCTTGATTCAACACGAGTGTTTAAAAGCAAACAATACTCTTGATTCAACACAGGTGTTTAAAAGCAAACAATACTCTTGATTCAACACGAGTGTTTAAAAGCAAACAATACTCTTGATTCAACACGAGTGTTTAAAAGCAAACAATACTCTTGATTCAACACAGGTGTTTAAAAGCAAACAATACTCTAGATTCAACACAAGTGTTTAAAAGCAAACAATACTCTTGATTCAACACGAGTGTTTAAAAGCAAACAATACTCTTGATTCAACACGAGTGTTTAAAAGCAAACAATACTCTTGATTCAACACGAGTGTTTAAAAGCAAACAATACTCTTGATTCAACACAAGTGTTTAAAAGCAAACAATACTCTTGATTCAACACAAGTGTTTAAAAGCAAACAATACTCTTGATTCAACACGAGTGTTTAAAAGCAAACAATACTCTTGATTCAACACGAGTGTTTAAAAGCAAACAATACTCTTGATTCAACACAGGTGTTTAAAAGCAAACAATACTCTTGATTCAACACAGGTGTTTAAAAGCAAACAATACTCTTGATTCAACACAGGTCTTTAAAAGCA
This sequence comes from Callionymus lyra, assembly GCF_982586985.1. Lineage (NCBI taxonomy): Eukaryota > Metazoa > Chordata > Actinopteri > Syngnathiformes > Callionymidae > Callionymus > Callionymus lyra. The sequence goes on from NC_141818.1 coordinate 55,601,567, forward strand.
AACAATACTCTTGATTCAACACAAGTGTTTAAAAGCAAACAATACTCTTGATTCAACACAAGTGTTTAAAAGCAAACAATACTCTTGATTCAACACGAGTGTTTAAAAGCAAACAATACTCTTGATTCAACACAAGTGTTTAAAAGCAAACAATACTCTTGATTCAACACAAGTGTTTAAAAGCAAACAATACTCTTGATTCAACACGAGTGTTTAAAAGCAAACAATACTCTTGATTCAACACGAGTGTTTAAAAGCAAACAATACTCTTGATTCAACACAGGTGTTTAAAAGCAAACAATACTCTTGATTCAACACAGGTGTTTAAAAGCAAACAATACTCTTGATTCAACACAGGTCTTTAAAAGCAAACAATACTCTTGATTCAACACAAGTGTTTAAAAGCAAACAATACTCTTGATTCAACAGAAGTGTTTAAAAGCAAACAATACTCTTGATTCAACACGAGTGTTTAAAAGCAAACAATACTCTTGATTCAACACAAGTGTTTAAAAGCAAACAATACTCTTGATTCAACACAAGTGTTTAAAAGCAAACAATACTCTTGATTCAACACGAGTGTTTAAAAGCAAACAATACTCTTGATTCAACATGAGTGTTGAAAAGCAAACAATACTCTTGATTCAACACAAGTGTTTAAAAGCAAACAATACTCTTGATTCAACACAAGTGTTTAAAAGCAAACAATACTCTTGATTCAACACAAGTGTTTAAAAGCAAACAATACTCTTGATTCAACACAAGTGTTTAAAAGCAAACAATACTCTTGATTCAACACAGGTCTTTAAAAGCAAACAATACTCTTGATTCAACACAAGTGTTTAAAAGCAAACAATACTCTTGATTCAACACAAGTGTTTAAAAGCAAACAATACTCTTGATTCAACACGAGTGTTTAAAAGCAAACAATACTCTTGATTCAACACAAGTGTTTAAAAGCAAACAATACTCTTGATTCAACACGAGTGTTTAAAAGCAAACAATACTCTTGATTCAACACAAGTGTTTAAAAGCAAACAATACTCTTGATTCAACACGAGTGTTTAAAAGCAAACAATACTCTTGATTCAACACAAGTGTTTAAAAGCAAACAATACTCTTGATTCAACACAAGTGTTTAAAAGCAAACAATACTCTTGATTCAACACAAGTGTTTAAAAGCAAACAATACTCTTGATTCAACACAAGTGTTTAAAAGCAAACAATACTCTTGATTCAACACGAGTGTTTAAAAGCAAACAATACTCTTGATTCAACACAAGTGTTTAAAAGCAAACAATACTCTTGATTCAACACAAGTGTTTAAAAGCAAACAATACTCTTGATTCAACACGAGTGTTTAAAAGCAAACAATACTCTTGACTCAACACAAGTGTTTAAAAGCAAACAATACTCTTGATTCAACACAAGTGTTTAAAAGCAAACAATACTCTTGATTCAACACAGGTCTTTAAAAGCAAACAATACTCTTGATTCAACACAAGTGTTTAAAAGCAAACAATACTCTTGATTCAACACAAGTGTTTAAAAGCAAACAATACTCTTGATTCAACACGAGTGTTTAAAAGCAAACAATACTCTTGATTCAACACGAGTGTTTAAAAGCAAACAATACTCTTGATTCAACACGAGTGTTTAAAAGCAAACAATACTCTTGATTCAACACAAGTGTTTAAAAGCAAACAATACTCTTGATTCAACACGAGTGTTTAAAAGCAAACAATACTCTTGATTCAACACAAGTGTTTAAAAGCAAACAATACTCTTGATTCAACACGAGTGTTTAAAAGCAAACAATACTCTTGATTCAACACAAGTGTTTAAAAGCAAACAATACTCTTGATTCAACACGAGTGTTTAAAAGCAAACAATACTCTTGATTCAACACGAGTGTTTAAAAGCAAACAATACTCTTGATTCAACACGAGTGTTTAAAAGCAAACAATACTCTTGATTCAACACGAGTGTTTAAAAGCAAACAATACTCTTGATTCAACACAAGTGTTTAAAAGCAAACAATACTCTTGATTCAACACGAGTGTTTAAAAGCAAACAATACTCTTGATTCAACACAAGTGTTTAAAAGCAAACAATACTCTTGATTCAACACGAGTGTTTAAAAGCAAACAATACTCTTGATTCAACACGAGTGTTTAAAAGCAAACAATACTCTTGATTCAACACAGGTGTTTAAAAGCAAACAATACTCTTGATTCAACACGAGTGTTTAAAAGCAAACAATACTCTTGATTCAACACGAGTGTTTAAAAGCAAACAATACTCTTGATTCAACACAGGTGTTTAAAAGCAAACAATACTCTAGATTCAACACAAGTGTTTAAAAGCAAACAATACTCTTGATTCAACACGAGTGTTTAAAAGCAAACAATACTCTTGATTCAACACGAGTGTTTAAAAGCAAACAATACTCTTGATTCAACACGAGTGTTTAAAAGCAAACAATACTCTTGATTCAACACAAGTGTTTAAAAGCAAACAATACTCTTGATTCAACACAAGTGTTTAAAAGCAAACAATACTCTTGATTCAACACGAGTGTTTAAAAGCAAACAATACTCTTGATTCAACACGAGTGTTTAAAAGCAAACAATACTCTTGATTCAACACAGGTGTTTAAAAGCAAACAATACTCTTGATTCAACACAGGTGTTTAAAAGCAAACAATACTCTTGATTCAACACAGGTCTTTAAAAGCAAACAATACTCTTGATTCAACACAAGTGTTTAAAAGCAAACAATACTCTTGATTCAACACAAGTGTTTAAAAGCAAACAATACTCTTGATTCAACACGAGTGTTTAAAAGCAAACAATACTCTTGATTCAACACAAGTGTTTAAAAGCAAACAATACTCTTGATTCAACACAAGTGTTTAAAAGCAAACAATACTCTTGATTCAACACGAGTGTTTAAAAGCAAACAATACTCTTGATTCAACACGAGTGTTTAAAAGCAAACAATACTCTTGATTCAACACAGGTGTTTAAAAGCAAACAATACTCTTGATTCAACACAGGTGTTTAAAAGCAAACAATACTCTTGATTCAACACAGGTCTTTAAAAGCAAACAATACTCTTGATTCAACACAAGTGTTTAAAAGCAAACAATACTCTTGATTCAACAGAAGTGTTTAAAAGCAAACAATACTCTTGATTCAACACGAGTGTTTAAAAGCAAACAATACTCTTGATTCAACACAAGTGTTTAAAAGCAAACAATACTCTTGATTCAACACAAGTGTTTAAAAGCAAACAATACTCTTGATTCAACACGAGTGTTTAAAAGCAAACAATACTCTTGATTCAACACGAGTGTTGAAAAGCAAACAATACTCTTGATTCAACACAAGTGTTTAAAAGCAAACAATACTCTTGATTCAACACAAGTGTTTAAAAGCAAACAATACTCTTGATTCAACACAAGTGTTTAAAAGCAAACAATACTCTTGATTCAACACAAGTGTTTAAAAGCAAACAATACTCTTGATTCAACACAGGTCTTTAAAAGCAAACAATACTCTTGATTCAACACAAGTGTTTAAAAGCAAACAATACTCTTGATTCAACACAAGTGTTTAAAAGCAAACAATACTCTTGATTCAACACGAGTGTTTAAAAGCAAACAATACTCTTGATTCAACACAAGTGTTTAAAAGCAAACAATACTCTTGATTCAACACGAGTGTTTAAAAGCAAACAATACTCTTGATTCAACACAAGTGTTTAAAAGCAAACAATACTCTTGATTCAACACGAGTGTTTAAAAGCAAACAATACTCTTGATTCAACACGAGTGTTTAAAAGCAAACAATACTCTTGATTCAACACAAGTGTTTAAAAGCAAACAATACTCTTGATTCAACACAGGTGTTTAAAAGCAAACAATACTCTTGATTCAACACAAGTGTTTAAAAGCAAACAACACTCTTGATTCAACACAGGTGTTTAAAAGCAAACAATACTCTTGATTAAACACAGGTGTTTAAAAGCAAACAATACTCTTGATTCAACACAGGTCTTTAAAAGCAAACAATACTCTTGATTAAACACAGGTGTTTAAAAGCAAACAATACTCTTGATTAAACACAGGTGTTTAAAAGCAAACAATACTCTTGATTCAACACAGGTGTTTAAAAGCAAACAATACTCTTGATTAAACACAGGTGTTTAAAAGCAAACAATACTCTTGATTCAACACAGGTGTTTAAAAGCAAACAATACTCTTGATTAAACACAGGTGTTCTAAACTGATCAACACAAGTATCGATGAAAAGTTACTAAAGATGTAAAAATCAAACATGTCAGTAAAACAACGAAAGTCAAATATGAATCTTCTGTTACATGTATATGTATACATTATTTCCAGCTCAAATAAGAACCTCAAACCAACCTTCAATACTTAAAGACATTACTTTCAAATCTTAAAAGAAGGGATTAACAGACGACAGAAGTAGAAGTAGAAGTAGAAGTAGAAGTAGAGCAGGAGTGAGCAGAGAAAGGTGATACAAACGTGTCAACAGATATAAATAACTCTCTTGCTCCACATGGTTTGTTGACAGACTTGAGTTGAAAAGATTGTTCACGAGTTGAAAAGATCGTTCTAGAGTAGAAAAGATCGTTCTAGAGTAGAAAAGATCGTTCTAGAGTAGAAAAGATCGTTCTAGAGTTGATAAGATTGTTCGAGAGTAGAAAAGATTGTTCAAGAGTTGAAAAGATTGTTCTAGAGTTGAAAAGATTGTTCGAGAGTAGAAAAGATCGTTCTAGAGTAGAAAAGATTGTTCACGAGTTGAAAAGATTGTTCTAGAGTAGAAAAGATCGTTCTAGAGTAGAAAAGATCGTTCTAGAGTAGAAAAGATCGTTCTAGAGTTGAAAAGATTGTTCGAGAGTAGAAAAGATTGTTCAAGAGTTGAAAAGATTGTTCTAGAGTTGAAAAGATTGTTCAAGAGTTGAAAAGATTGTTCTAGAGTTGAAAAGATTGTTCGAGAGTAGAAAAGATCGTTCTAGAGTAGAAAAGATCGTTCTAGAGTTGAAAAGATTGTTCGAGAGTTGAAAAGATTGTTCAAGAGTTGAAAAGATTGTTCAAGAGTTGAAAAGATTGTTCTAGAGTTGAAAAGATTGTTCGAGAGTAGAAAAGA
>NC_141818.1:55611743-55614243 GCF_982586985.1 Callionymus lyra
TAATTCTCTCGTGTCTCCTGCTCCTCAAATCACGCCGGTCTTCTGTGAAGCTGACAGCAATGCATTGTTGAGATTTTTCATTGACAAAATTAAATTGATCAAAGAGAAAATCTCTCCCCCTTTGTTGGGAACCCCTACTGTCTCTGAGCCCATCTCCTCCTTGGTCCTCCTTCACTGCTGTATCTTTGGGTGATATTTCATCACTAGTGAACAAGATGAAACCCTCCTCTTGCTCAGATGACGTCCTTCCTTGTAGGCTTTTTATCAAAGTATTTGATGTAATTGGCCCCTGAGTTACCAATATGGTGAACCTCTCCCTTTCCACAGGGGTTTTTAATGCATTTAAACATGCCATTGTGGAGCCTCTGCTCAAAAAACCAGGCTTAGACCCAACTGACCTCAGTAATTTCAGGCCTATTTCTAAGCTCCCTTTCTTGTCCAAGATCTTGGAGAAGGTGGTGTCCGAGCAGCTGTCTTTGTTCTTGGATCAGAGCGACATCCATGAGAAGTTTCAGTCTGGCTTCCGTAAACATCACTCTACGGAGACAGCTTTACTGAAAGTGTCCAGTGACATCATGATGTCGGCTGACTCTGGTAAATTCACTGTTCTGGTTCTCTTGGATCTGTCGTCAGCCTTTGACACAGTTGAACCAGATCCTGCTGAGAAGACTAAGGGATGAAGTGGGACTGTCTGGGTCTGTGTTAGAATGGTTCTCATCTTACCTTTCTGGCAGATCTGTTGTGTGGAGTCCCTCAAGGTTCTGTTCTGGGTCCTTTATTGTTTTTGCTGTACTTGATTCCCCTTGGTAAAATCATTCAGAGATTTCCAGATGTTTCTTATCACATTTTTGCTGATGACATCCAGCTCTACTGCTCTTTTGACCCAACTGAGCCCCAAAGGCTGAACAGCTTAGTCAATTGTTTGCTAGAAATCAAACAATGAGTGAAAACACTTTACAGCTTAATGTGGACAAAACTGAAACTCTGGTGATTGTTGATGATAAGATTCCAGGGTTGAGTCAGTACTTGAGTGACTTATGTCAGTCTGTCAAACTGAGCCTGAGAAACCTGGGTGTTGTATTTGATAAAGACATGTCTCTTGTTCAACACTGTAGAAAACTGACCAGAAACTGTTTCCTTCAACTGAGAAAAATCTCTAAACTTAGGAAAATGCTGTCACAACATGATCTGGATCTTATAATCCATGCGTTTATTTCTTCTCGTCTGGACTATTGTAACAGTTTGTTTTCATGTCTTAACAAGAAGGATCGTCTCGTCTGCAGTTGATTCAGAACTCTGAGCCGCTCCAGTAGAAGAACTCACATTTCTCCGGTCCTTAAAACGCTTCACTGCACTTCCAGTTTCTTTCAGGATCAACTTTAAAATTCTGGTTCTTACTTTCAGATCTATTCATGGTCAGGCTCCTCCTTACATCACTGATCTGATCCAGCCTTACACCCCAGCTCGGGCTCTGAGGTCTGTGGATCAGAATCTACTTATGGTTCCTCGCACACGGCTCAGGACCAGAGGAGAGAAATCTTTTCAGGCTGTTGCTCCTAAGCTTTGGAACAATCTTCCTCTCTCTTTGCGCTTGATGGAGTCTACTGACTCCTTTAAGAAACATGTGTGTTTGATGATCTACTGACTCCTTCAAGAAACATCTGTGTTTGATGATCTACTGACTCCTTCAAGAAACATGTGTGTTTGATGATCTACTGACTCCTTCAAGAAACATGTGTGTTTGATGATCTACTGACTCCTTTAAGAAACATCTGTGTTTGATGATCTACTGACTCCTTTAAGAAACATCTGTGTTTGATGATCTACTGACTCCTTCAAGAAACATCTCTGTGTTTGATGATCTACTGACTCCTTCAAGAAACATGTGTGTTTGATGATCTACTGACTCCTTTAAGAAACATGTGTGTTTGATGATCTACTGACTCCTTTAAGAAACATGTGTGTTTGATGATCTACTGACTCCTTCAAGAAACATCTGTGTTTGATGATCTACTGACTCCTTCAAGAAACATGTGTGTTTGATGATCTACTGACTCCTTTAAGAAACATCTGTGTTTGATGATCTACTGACTCCTTCAAGAAACATCTCTGTGTTTGATGATCTACTGACTCCTTCAAGAAACATCTGTGTTTGATGATCTACTGACTCCTTTAAGAAACATCTGTGTTTGATGATCTACTGACTCCTTCAAGAAACATCTGTGTTTGATGATCTACTGACTCCTTCAAGAAACATCTCTGTGTTTGATGATCTACTGACTCCTTCAAGAAACATCTTAAGACGTTTCTATTTGTTCAGGCTTTTCCTTGAATTTCTGGAACTCCTGTGTTGTTCTCAGTATTATCTTGATCTTTGAAGTATGTACTGTTTTGAGTATTGTTTTGATTGTTAAAGCGCTTTGTGACCCTGGTCTCGAAAAGCGCTATATAAATAAATATTACTTACTTACTTACTAAATGTTTCAATAAATAAAAAAAT